>NC_079201.1:18435849-18735849 GCF_029499605.1 Hyla sarda | reverse complement strand
ATTAGCTTTTTATATTCCGTAACTGGAGCTAAGCTGATACCAGGGAACATAACCTGAAAAGGTGATGTAATGAGTTGATTTGCATATTCCCCTACCCAGAATGCCTGCGGAGTGCTTAGTGGCCCTTGAAAGCTCCGTCACACCAGGAGTGGTGAACTCGCCCTGAGTTAAATACTCATCCCGTTTTTTATATATATATATATATATATATATATATATATATATATATATATATTTCCCATAACTACATTGGAATTACATCTATTATGCCTATTTCAGCTTCCCTTCCCTTTTGGGGAGTAGTCTGGCTTGGCATAAATCCCGATCAGCTTTTTATATTCCTTAACAGGAGCCAAGCTGATACCAGGGAACACTACCTGAAAAGGTGATGTAATGAGCTGCTTTGCATATTCCTATATATATATATATATATATATATATATATATATATATCCTGGGACATATGTAAGGTCAGGAAAAGACCATAACTTTAGAATTCCGAAGAAATTTAGTTTTTTTTATAATTTCAGGAATAAAAACATGACATCAACATTACTCAATGAATGTCTATACTGTGACTAAGGGGGAACACACATAGATGGTATAAGAGATTTTACCGGATGTACCAAGTGCAAAGAATCAGTCATTGGATTTCTAGGAATTTGGTGTAAATTCTATGGAAAAATGCCTGAGATGCAGCAGTAACACTTCCCGGGATTTTTTCAAATATAGTGCAGCATAGGATAGGATTATTAGAGAATAATGTAGAGGTTCTTGTGTATGCCTTGTGCTTACCTATTTTAGCTGATGTGGCAGGCATAAGATTTCAGATAAAACAAGATTTCATATTCTGCCTACATTTCAAATGAATCATCTGGCTTTGCAAAAGAGAGTTAAAAGGGTACTCCGCCATAAGGGGATTTTAGTACTTACCTGCCAAACAGTAATGGACATGCTTAGGAAGGATCTGCGCTTATCTTGGAGCTAAGTTACTATGTCGTGAGATTACCATATCGTTGTAGCTATCTTTTTTGTAAAATGGCTATTTTCTGTTGGAGTTTGTTCTCTCAAACTACAAATCCCATAATACCTTGTTTGTAAGTGTGAGGTCACTTTTCTCCCTCCCACACATCAGCCACCCCACCCATTGAAGCACAGATGTGCTGCCTTTCATGCTTTGCTGTGAACAATAGAGCAGTGTTTTCTGACAAGGGTGCCTCCAGCTGTTACAAAACTACAATTCACTGCAGAATCATCTCTTTCTCACCCAGCGGTCGCTCCACCCGTTAAAGCACAGACAGCCTTAAAGGGGTTCTCCGCTGCTCAGTGTTTGGTACAAACTGTTCCATACGCTGGAACCGACGCCGGGAGCTCGTGACCTCATAGCCCCGCCCCCTCATGATGTCAGTCCCCGCCCCCTCAATGCAAGTCTATGGGAGGGGGCGTGACGGTGAGCAGCGGAGTACCCCTTTAATATTTGGGACATAAAAGTGGGTTGATGTGAGTTCACACTACATGCACTTTTTAAGCGTTTTTGTATTTAAAGTGTGTTTTTAGAGGAATATTGCAAAAGTGATTTGACTTATAATTACCGTATTTTTCGTCCTATAGGACGCACCGGCATATAAGACCCAATTTCTAGGTGCAAAATCTAAAAAAAAATAAAGATTTTGAACCCAATAGTGGTCTTCAACCTGCCGACCTCCAGATGTTGCAAAACTACAACTCCCAGCATGCCCGGACAGCCGTTGGCTGTCCGGGCATGGGTTACACATTTTGGGGGAAATTGCTGCTGAACTTTGAAGCCCTCTAATGTCTTCAAAAAGTAAAAACATGTCACCTTTATGATGCCAACATATAGTAGGCATATTGTATCTGTGAATGAATATATAACTTATGTGGTATGTCCAATTTCCTTACAACCAGAGAGTTTCAAAGTTAGAAAAATGCTAAATTTTTCACATTTTGATGAAATTTGAGAATTTTTCACTAAGAAATGATGCAAGTATCGACAAAAATGTATCCCCATCTTAAAGTAGAATATGTCACGAAAAAACTATCTCAGAATCAGAATGAAAGGTAAAAGCATCCCAGAGTTATTAATGCTTAAAGTGACACAGGCCCGATTTGCAAAAAATGGCCTTAAAGGGGTACTCCACCCCTAGACATCTTATTCTCTATCCAAAGGATAGGGGATAAGATGTCTGATCGCTGTGGTCCCGTGATGTCATGATACCCCGTCCCCTGTATCGCAAACATAGCTCCAGGCTGCTGATGTATGGGGGTGCAGCAGGAGAGATCATGGCAGTCCCCAGCAGCAGGACCCCCGCAGGACCTTTGGATAGGGGATAAGATGTCTAGGGGCGGGGTACCCCTTTAAAGGGGTTCTCCAGTGGGAAAAAAAATTCTTTAAATCAACTGGTGCCAGAAAGTTAAACAGATTTGTAAGTTATTTCTATTAAAAAAGAAATCTTAATCCTTCCAGTACTTATTAGCTGCTGAATACTACAGAGGAAATGATTTTCTTTTTGGAACACAGAGCTCTCTGCTGACATCATGAACACAGTGCTCTCTGCTGACATCTCTGGTCATTATAGGAACTGTCCAGAGCAGCATATGTTTGCTATGGGGATTTTCTCCTACTCTGGACAGTTCTTAAAATGGACAGAGATGTCAGCAGAGAGCACTGTGCTCGTGATGTCAGCAGAGAGCTCTGTGTTCCGTTCCAAAAAGAAAAGAATTTTCTCTGTAGTATTCAGCAGCTAAAAAGTACTAGAAGGATTAAGATTTTTTAAATAAAGTAATTCACAAATCTGTTTAACTTTCTGGCACCAGTTGATTAAAAAAAAAAAGTTTTCCACCGGAGTACCCCTTTAAGGTCAAAATGAGTCCTTAAGGGGTTAATGGGCATCATCTACAGCTGAAGTCTAAGCAGCTTGACGTACATGCTATTTGGAGTATGGACACGACCCCTGTTAGCCTAAATTTGGGTTTATTTGGAGATAGAGGAGAAAGAAAAAAGATAGAGATGGCGCTATATATAGTGCCGGTTAGCCGCGGTATTACTGGCGATTAAACAGAAAGGTAAAGGACCTGCTCACCTTTACTATACTACAGGCACAACACTGATAATCGCTTTAGGCGCAGGTCACTGGTGTGTCGGGTGAAGAATGCACGAGTACAGATGTGGGCAGGTGGAAATCCCGGCAGCGGTTTCCTTTCCTTCCAGTAAAGATCTGAGTTACACAGATTACTATGACGTGACGCGTTTTACATTGTGTTTTTGTCTTCATGTGCACGGCCTGCGCTTTCCTAGAAGCCTATGGAGTGGGGCCAGCTATGCGGCTTACAGGCAGTGTCAGTCCTCTCTCTGCTGTGTATTGGAAATAACCACTGTGACAAATGTGGGAGTAACCGAGTACAGATGTGGGCAGGTGGAAATCCCGGCAGGAGTTTCCTTTCCTTCCAGTAAAGATCTGAGTTACACAGATTACTATGACGTGACGCGTTTTACATTGTGTTTTTGTCTTCATGTGCACGGCCTGCGCTTTCCTAGAAGCCTATGGAGTGGGGCCAGCTATGCGGCTTACAGGCAGTGTCAGTCCTCTCTTTGCTGTGTATTGGAAATAACCACTGTGACAAATGTGGGAGTAACCGAGTACAGATGTGGGCAGGTACAAATCCCGGCAGGAGTTTCCTTTCCTTCCCGTGAAGATCCGACTGCGGCAAGGTAGCGCTACACCGGCGTGAGGACACAGGAGTTGGGTGTAGAGTAGTAGTACTTTTTAATAATAGTCATAAAAAGTGACATACAGGGGTAGACTACGCGTACCTGGTCCTGAAGAAGGAGGAAGCCCCTCCGAAACTCGTCGTCCACCCCTGTGTGTCACTTTTTATGACTATTATTAAAAAGTACTACTACTCTACACCCAACTCCTGTGTCCTCACGCTGGTGTAGCGCTACCTTGCCGCAGTCGGATCTTCACGGGAAGGAAAGGAAACTCCTGCCGGGATTTCCACCTGCCCACATCTGTACTCGGTTACTCCCACATTTGTCACAGTGGTTATTTCCAATACACAGCAGAGAGAGGACTGACACTGCCTGTAAGCCGCACAGCTGGCCCCGCTCCATAGGCTTCTAGGAAAGCGCAGGTCGTGCACATGAAGACAAAAACACAATGTAAAACGCCCCACGTCACAGTAACCTGTGTAACTCTCAAAGTGCTGGGAGCGAGCGCGCCGGTGTATTGATATGCACCATGCATGGTAAAAATGGCAGCTGGAAAGGCTTATGTGCAGATGAGAAATATATATAAGATATATATATTGCTCCATAAAGTCACATGCCAAATCACCTACAAGACTGTGAAAACTTCAGGAAGGTGTGGAAAAAATGCTGCAAAAAATAGATGTGTTAATAGTTTATTTTCCTTAATTCACATAATGTAAAGTGAAGGAACGGAAGAGGAATCTAGAACAAAATAATATCCGGTGTGACTGTCCTTCGCCTACAGAACATCACCGATTCTTTTACGTAGTTGTGGCTTGTGGGGGGAGTAGGGTATGGGGACTGTAGCTGTGCAGGTATTAAAGGGTGCTTGTTAACCCTTGTTATTCATGACGCCAGGGTGAGGGCTCCTCAATAAAGCTTTTCCTAGCGCCGCCCTTCCAAGGAACGATAGGGAGGTAGATGATAATAGGTTTGAGGTAGATTATAAAGGATTGTCCACAACCGTAAAGCTTCTGTAAACAGAAGCTTTTCTGTACACTTCATTAACACAACAGTCTCTTATCAAAACAGCTTCCTTTGGAGATTGACAATGGTTGGGACTTTAGCTTAAAGAGTCTTTTAGTCTATTACGCTGCTCCACTGGATTTAGGGGAATTAGTTGCGGTCCAGTAGTCAGGATAGTATTAGCAGGAATTAGATTAGAACTCACGATTTTGGTTCTGCTGAGGCCGTAGGTTTTGAGGCCTAGCGTGTTGTTGAAAGTTGCGTAGCAGCGTCCTGTTAGTCCGGCATCCACGAGAGCAGCAACCCAAGATAGCGATAATTGGACGCAGCTCCCTTATATGGGCAGGGGTTGGACTAACGCTAATTGGTCCATACTGATGTCAATCACCATTACAAAGATTTGTGGGTAACACATGACCCAAGGACCTCCTAAGGTCCTGCAACATACCATAGAGGTTACTAGCATGGTCACATGACCGAAGGTCCTGCGACACCGAACAAGGTAAGTACTATACATTCCTATACAATATAGATTTAAATATATACATTTATTAATATTACAACTAGACTTAAGGAGAGGCGACTAGGGGCTGTCCCACCAGGGGGACCCTACCTGAACGTACTTACTCTGACTTTGGGGACCTCTACACTAGGTACTGGATGCAATACGGTATCGGGACACCATATACTTGCTCACGGTTTTTGAAGGAATTCGGCAGGGAGGTTGCTTTAAATGAGTACTCCACCCCTAGACATCTTATCCACGCCCTGGTGACCCCCGTGATTTCAGCTGCGGCACCCCAGACATCCGGTCCACGGAGTGAACTTTGCTCCATGCCGGATGACTGGCGATGTGGGGCGGAGGCTCGTGACGTCACGTTCATGCCCAGCTTGTGATGTCACAGTCATGCCCCCTCTATTCAAGTCTATGGGAGGGGGAGTGACAGCCATCACGCCCCTCCCATAGACTTGCATTGAGCGGGCGTGTCCAGGATGTAACGAGCGGGGGATGTCACAAGCCTCCGGTGCCCCACCCAACGCTCTAAACAAGCGCTGGGTACAGCAGGGAGATCGTGGGGGTCCCCAGCGGCGGGACACCCCCCCCCCCCCCCCCGATCATACATCTTATCCCCTATCCTTTGGATAGGAGATAAGATGTCTAGGGGCAGAGTACCCCTTTAACCTCAGATCTTCTATAGATGTAGACCTGCTCTTGTCTCTTCATATAATCCCAATTTACTTTTAGGACTCCTTGATGTTTACGTCTTTAGTGGCTGCATGTTTGGGGTCATTGTTTTACTGCAGAATACATTTTGAACCAATCAGACGCCTCCCTGATGGTGTCACATGATGGATAGGTGTATACTCGTATGTCTTAGCATTGAGGACACCATGACTAGGGGATCGTCAAATATCCGCTGTGACACTTTACTCCAACCCTCCCCACTTTACCCAAGGAATAAAGACCATGACTCCATTTGTGCTGGAAAAAGGCCACAGCGGCCCAATTTTATTAAATAACCATATAAATTAACCTATAAAATCCTTATAAACAATCTAATAAATACATAACATCAACCATAGTGCAATATAAAAATCCCTTGGGAAATCCTCCATCTAGCGGGAAGGGGACTTGAAAGCAGGAGCAATATTTTGGTCTCTTACTTTGTCTTTGGTCGTGACTCACCAGACCCCAGAACACCTCCTTTGGGGACCACTCTTCCCCTTGGGACCGCACCCGCAGGGATTCCCCACAACCAGCTGGTTATCCCCCCAGCCTCAGAAATAACATTCTCTCTGATCGTTTTTGCTCGTCTGACTCCAAATGCCTCCAAGTCTCCTTCCCGTTCCTGCCGCTGCAAAAAATAATAGCAACCAAACCCCCAAGGCCAAACCCCACAGCCAGGAAACAACAACACGCGGGCGGGCTGTTGGGCGGTCAACTTTCACGCTGCTCTTCCTGCCACTGGCCCTTCCCCTTAACCTGATGCCTAATAACTACTCCCCCAGGCTCCTCCCACCAATACTCCCCCGTTACCAGTAACCCCAGACACCCCACTTAACTGCTCCTCTAATGCCCCCTTTAATGGGCCTCCTATGCTGTGCACTCTGGGGGCTTTCTTAAATACTGATCCAGTGGGAAACATTTTTTTTAAATCAACTGGTCCCAGAAAGTTAAACAGATTTGTAAATGACTTCTATTAAAAAATCTCAATCCTTCCAGTACTTATCAGCTGCTGTATGCTCCAGAGGAAGTTCTGTAGTTCTTTTCTGTCTGACAACAGTGCTCTCTGCTGACACCTCTGTCCATGTGAGGAACTGTCCAGAGCAGGAGAGGTTTGCTTTGGGGATTTGCTCCTACTCTGGACAGTTCCTGACATGGGCAGAGGTGTCAGCAGAGAGCACTGTGGTCAGACAGAAAAGAAATGTAAAAAGAAAAGAACTTCCTGTGGAGCATACAGCAGCTGATAAGTACTGGAAGGATTAAGATTTTTTAAATAGAAGTGATTTACAAATCTGTTTAACTTTCTGGCACCAGTTTCCCTTTAAAATAAAGAAGCAGTATAAAGTTATCCCAGCCTCTGCCGCCTCATACATTCCTCTCTATCCAGTATGTCCGCTCATTCCATCCCTCCACCTCTTCCTCTGACTCTCCCCCTCTCAGAGTTCATCTGTCGCCCTGGGCTCTCATCTCATTTTCTGCTGCAGAATGATGGCAGGGAACCGCATGCATAATATGTGCAGATATTTCCGAAGTTATTAAAGCTCGGGAGTGAGAAGGAATGGGCAGGCCGATCCCTCTTTTCCTCCTCTCCGGCTTCTGTCTCCAGTTACTCCCGCAGTTGTACTATACAACAATAGCAGACAGTGAGGAAAGGGTTAAGGGGAAGCAATAGTAACGTCTTCAGATCGATGATCCTATTCACCTTCTTATAGGACGATCAGTCACACATAAAAACCTTTCACATTCTTACAGTGCAGTTGTGCTCCGACCTGTTCGGGGTCCGATTTTTTTTTTCTCCATCAGGACCCGGCGGGGTTAGTTTAGCTCCGACCCATTTAGGGTCCAATTTTTTTTATGTCAAGACCCGGCAGGGTCAATTGTGCTCCGACCCATTTAGTGTTCAATTTTTTTTCCGTCAGGACCCGGCGGGGTCAGTTGTGCTCCGACCCATTTAGGATCCAATCTTTTTTTTCCGTCAGGACCCGGCAGGGTTAGTTGTGCTCCGACACATTTAGGGTCTGTTTTTTTTTCCCGTCAGGACCCGGCGGGGTCAGTTGTGCTCCGAACCGTTTAGGATCCAATCTTTTTTTTTTCCGTCAGGACAGGCGGGGTTAGTTGTGCTCCGACACTTTTAGGATCCAATCTTTTTTTTTCATCAGGACCCAGTGGGGTCAGTTGTGCTCTGACACATTTAGGGTCCGTTTTTTTTTTCCCGTCAGGACCTGGCGGGGTCAGTTGTGCTCCGACACATTTAGGGTCCGTTTTTTTTTACTTCAGGACCCGGCGGAGTCAGTTGTGCTCTGACACATTTAGGGTCCGTTTTTTTTTCCCATCAGGACCCGGTGGGGTCAGTTGTGCTCCGAACCGTTCAGGGTCTGATTTTTTTTTTCCGTCAGGACCTGGCGGGGTTAGTTGTGCTCTGACACATTTAGGGTCCGTTTTTTTTTTTTCCGTCAGGACCCGGCGGGGTCAGTTGTGCTCCGACCCGTTCAGGGTCGGAGCGCAACTGACCTCGCCGGGTCCTGACGGATCTTATTGACGTGAATGAGTCTGTCGGGTGTCTGGTATTTTACAGGAGTTTAGCAGAGAAAAAATAATAGAAAATGCATCAACTCTTGTCCTCCTGACAGACCGGCCGTCCATTTAACGGATCATAACTACAGTGTGAACGAGCCCTAATATTGTATTTTTCTTGCTGCACTTATTTGTAGTGACAACATAGGTTCCTTCCAATATTAGATCGATCTGCTGATATCTACGGACAGGATTTTTGCCACCCTAGGCAAAAGCTAATTTTGCAGCTCCCTTGATTCCGCCCATTGACTCCGCCCTTTGACACGCCTCACCACACAACTGGGGTAACACACTGTAACAAATCTCCTCATGCTCCTGGCTGAGTGAGCGGTTTGGATGCTAGTTGTCTAACTTTCTTGTGGCTGGCAGAGCTGCGCCCCCCATCAAGAGGGCGCTGTAGGCGGCTGCCTATTTTGCCTATAGGCAGAGCCAGCCCTGTCTACAGAGACCTGGCAGATTCTCTTTAAAAGAAAACTGTCAGCTTGCTCCCCCCGCACTAACAAGTGGTACTGGCTGGTAGTGCGGGGGACGCTGATCAGTTTGATGATTACCGTGCCCGGATCCGCCGCGCCGTTCGGCCCTAATCTTCTATTTTCAGGATATGCTTATGAGGTGCTAACTGGCACCGGCCAGGCTAACTGGCACTCTGACATCAATGCTGCCTGTCGCAGCACCACCCAGCTCATCAATATTCCTCCTCTCCCTCCGCCTCTCCCTCTTCTCCCCACTCTGAAATGAAGAGCGAGAGGAGGAATATATATATATATATTTTTTTTTTAAAGAAGTTGGCTCTGTTTTTTTAATTCCGGGATAACCCCTTCAAGGAGAGTTTAGACTTGCCTTCCTGATTCATGTGTTTCCAGAGGAAATACATTTTCAGTCAGCCGCGAGGGTAGTTCTGATAGATCTTTCTCTATACCCAAAAATATCTATACCCTCGATCTATCAATGAAAGGAATGACCGGTGCCTTTACTAAACTGAAGAGCATGTCCCCAACTACCTGGTGTGTATATATATAGCTGGATTCACAATGATGGTGAATGAGCAAAGTCTTTAATACTTATACAGCAACTCCATTGTTGCCAGTAAGAAAAGAGTTAAAGGGGTACTCCACAGGAAGTTCTTTTCTTTTTGAATTTCCTTTCTGTCTGACCACAGTGCTCTCTGCTGACACCTCTGTCCATGTCAGGAACCGTCCACAGCAGGAGAGGTTTGCTATGGGGATTTGCTCCTACTCTGGACAGTTCCTAAAATGGACAGAGGTGTCAGCAGAGAGCACTGTGGTCAGACAGGAAATTCAAAACGAAAAGAACTTCCTCTGAAACATACTGGAAGGATTAAGATTTTTTTATAGAAGTAATTTACAAATCTGCTTAACTTTCTGGCACCAGTTGAAATAAAAAATGTTATTCCTGGAATACCCCTTTAAAGGGGTACTCCGCCCCTAAATATCTTATCCCTTTTCCAAAGGATAGGGGATAAGATGTCAGATCGCCGGGGTCCCGCTGCTGGGGACCCCCTGGATCTACCATGCAGCACCCACCTGTAGCGGCTTCCGGAACCGATGGAGGTCCTCAGGCTGAGTCCATCTCGATCAGATCGTGATGTCATGACTCCGCCCCCGTGTGACCTCACACCCCGCCCCTCAATGCAAGTCTATGGGAGGGGGCGTGACAGCTAATGCTATGCTAATTTGCATAATTAATTATATAAGTGTGACATCACAGGATGCACATATGTGGGGGAAATTTTGTCCTATTTTGACCCCTATAACTTTTTTATTTCTCCTTATACGGGGCCTGTATGGCTCATGTTTTGCGCCTCGATCTGTAGTTTTTACTTTTTAACAGGACCATTTTTGTTTTGATGGGACTTTTTGATGTTGCTTTTTTTTTTTTAAATTAAATTTGGGAGTTGCAGTTAGTTACTAACTACAACTCCCAGCATGCCCTAATACAGCCTGTGGCTCAGCAGCTGCCCCAAACAAAAACTACAACTCCCAGCATGTTGGACTATATAGTAGTATATAGTATAGGTCAGTGTTTACCAACCAGGGGTGCCTCCAGCTGTTCCAAAACTACAACTCCCAGCATGTTGGACTATATAGTAGTATATAGTATAGGTCAGTGTTTCCCAACCAGGGGTGCCTCCAGCTGTTCCAAAACTACAACTCCCAGCATGTTGGACTATATAGTATAGATCAGTGTTTACCAACCAGGGGTGCCTCCAGCTGTTCCAAAATTACAACATCCAGCATGTTGGACTATATAGCAATATATAATATAGGTCAGTGTTTCCCCAACAAGGGTGCCTCCAGCTGTTGCAAAACTACAACTCCCAGCATGTTGGACTATATAGTAGTATGTAGTATAGGTCAGTGTTTCCTAACCAGGGGTGGCTCCAGCTGTTGCAAAACTACAACTCCCAGCATGCCCGGACAGACGTTGGCTGTCCGGGCATTCTGGGAGTTGTAGTTTTGCAACAGCTGGAGGCGCTCTGGTTGGGAAACACTAGTATAGTATATGGTGCGACATTCCGGGAGTTGGAGGATTGGATGGATAAATATTTTTGATATAAAAAAAAAATACTGGCACGATGGCCAAAATACCGGCCAGGTGGCAACCCTAATCGCACAGGGTAAAATATCTTGGGAAAAGTGCAGGAACTCCATTCCCTCCCATACGTTCCTACAGGACTTCAGCCCTGACTAAACCCCTGCAACCACTCATGAGACAGCCCCATTTATTGATCCACTCAAATAAAAACAGTGAAAAAATACCTGAAAAAAGGCTTTAAAGGGGTACTCCGGGGGAAAAAATTCTTTTCTTTTCGAATTTCTTTTTTGTCTTGTCCACAGTGCTCTCTACTGACACCTCTGTCCGTGTCAGGAACTGTCCAGAGCAGCATAGGTATGCTAGGGGATTTTCTCCTGCTCTGGACAGTTCCTGATACGGACATCAGATGTCAGCAGAGAGCACTGTGGACAAGAAAAAAAAAAGAAATTCAAAAAGAAAAGAATTTCCTCTGTAGTATACAGCTGCTTATAAGTGTTGGAAGGATAATGATTTTTTTTAATAGAAGTCGTTACACATCTGTCTAACTTTCTAGCACCAGTTCAAAAATGTTTCCACTTTCCACCCCATTCACGAGACCATCTCAGGGACCAGTCCCTTCACTTCCTATAGCCGTAACCCGTACTTACTTACAGGAAGACGATCCATCGGCCAAACTCGCCAGCGGCAAATAATGGAGAGAGTGTTCAATACGCAATAAACAGGATAGATAAAAAAGTCAAAAAAGCATAAAAGCGAAATAAAGTGGAAGCATTATATGGCAGGAAATGAGGAGACGTCTTGAATAAAGAATAAAATAAGGAATATCTTCTGTCCTTCATTTTCTTTTGCCAGTTTTTTTTTTTTTGCAATAAAAACGTATTTTAGTCCTAAAACAATTGCGGCCCCGGCCAATATTAACGGAGCTAATTCCCTAAACCTTGTGTAGCCGATGAGTTTGCCCTGAGCCGGAAGCCTGAGGCATTTATTACCCGGACTCTCACAATCTATACTAAAGTGATCAGTTTCCTCTCTGGCCGCCACCGCTGGGTGAAATCCCGCGGCAGGAGATGACAAGGAGAAATTTATGCGCAACTTTTCACACATAATATCTGATCACTGGGCCCGCCGCAATATTTCAATTTTAAAAGCAATGACTTTTTTTTTTTTTTTTTTTTGGGCTTTACGGAGATTTTAAAATGTTAACCCTTCCTGGCCTGGAGAACGCATCGGAAGATTGAAAAGAAAAAGAAAAAGATCACCTATGGACGTTGGACTATAGTAGTGTTTTCCAGTGTGTCTCCAGCTGCTGCAAAACTACAACTCCCAGCATGTATTGGGGTACTGAGGCTGTATGCTATTATAAGGACACTGAGGCTGTATACTATTATAAGGACACTGAGGCTGTATACTATTATAAGGACACTGAGGCTGTATACTATTATAAGGACACTGAGGCTGTATACTATTATGAGGACACTGAGACTGTATACTATTATAAGGACACTGAGACTGTATACTATTATAAGGACACTGAGGCTGTATACTATTATAAGGACACTGAGGCTGTATACTATTATAAGGACACTGAGGCTGTATACTATTATAAGGACACTGAGGCTGTATACTATTATAAGGACACTGAGGCTGTATACTATTATAAGGACACTGAGGCTGTATACTATTATAAGGACACTGAGGCTGTATACTATTATGAGGGTCCTGAGGATGTATACTATTATGAGGACACTGAGGCTGTATACTATTATGAGGGCACTGAGGCTGTATACTATTATAAGGACACTGAGGCTGTATACTATTATAAGGAAACTGAGGCTGTATACTATTATAAGGACACTGAGGCTGTATACTATTATGAGGGTCCTGAGGATGTATACTATTCTGAGGACACTGAGGCTGTATACTATTATGAGGGCACTGAGGCTGTATACTATTATGAGGGCACTGAGGCTGTATACTATTATAAGGACACTGAGGCTGTATACTATTATAAGGACACTGAGGCTGTATGCTATTATAAGGACACTGAGGCTGTATACTATTATAAGGACACTGAGGCTGTATACTATTATGAGGGCTCTGAGGATGTATACTATTATAAGGACACTGAGGCTGTATACTATTATGAGGGCACTGAGGCTGTATACTATTATAAGGACACTGAGGCTGTATACTATTATAAGGAAACTGAGGCTGTATACTATTATAAGGACACTGAGGCTGTATACTATTATGAGGGTCCTGAGGATGTATACTATTATGAGGACACTGAGGCTGTATACTATTATGAGGGCACTGAGGCTGTATACTATTATGAGGGCACTGAGGCTGTATACTATTATGAGGGCACTGAGGCTGTATACTATTATGAGGGCACTGAGGCTGTATACTATTATGGGGACACTGAGGCTGTATACTATTATGAGGACACTGAGGCTGTATACTATTCTGAGGACACTGAGGCTGTATACTATTATGAGGGCACTGAGGCTGTATACTATTATGGGGACACTGAGGCTGTATACTATTATGAGGACACTGAGGCTGTATACTATTCTGAGGACACTGAAGCTGTATACTAATATGAAGACACTGAGGCTGTATACTATTATGAGGACACTGAGGATGTATACTAATATGAGGACACTGAGGCTGTATACTATTATAAGGACACTGAGGCTGTATACTATTATGAGGACACTGAGGCTGTATACTAATATAAGGACACTGAGGCTGTATACTAATATGAGGACACTGAGGCTGTATACTAATATGAGGACACTGAGGCTGTATACTATTATGAGGACACTGAGGATGTATACTAATATGAGGACACTGAGGATGTATACTAATATGAGGACACTGAGGCTGTATACTAATATGAGGACACTGAGGCTGTATACTAATATGAGGACACTGAGGCTGTATACTAATATGAGGACACTGAGGCTGTATACTAATATGAGGACATTGAGGCTGTATACTAATATGAGGACACTGAGGCTGTATACTAATATGAGGACACTGAGGCTGTATACTATTATGAGGACACCGAGGCTGTATACTATTCTGAGGACACTGAAGCTGTATACTATTATGAGGGCACTGAGGCTGTATACTATTATGGGGACACTGAGGCTGTATACTATTATGAGGACACTGAGGCTGTATACTATTCTGAGGACACTGAAGCTGTATACTAATATGAAGACACTGAGGCTGTATACTATTATGAGGACACTGAGGATGTATACTAATATGAGGACACTGAGGCTGTATACTATTATAAGGACACTGAGGCTGTATACTATTATGAGGACACTGAGGCTGTATACTAATATAAGGACACTGAGGCTGTATACTAATATGAGGACACTGAGGCTGTATACTAATATGAGGACACTGAGGCTGTATACTATTATGAGGACACTGAGGATGTATACTAATATGAGGACACTGAGGATGTATACTAATATGAGGACACTGAGGCTGTATACTAATATGAGGACACTGAGGCTGTATACTAATATGAGGACACTGAGGCTGTATACTAATATGAGGACACTGAGGCTGTATACTAATATGAGGACATTGAGGCTGTATACTAATATGAGGACACTGAGGCTGTATACTAATATGAGGACACTGAGGCTGTATACTATTATGAGGACACCGAGGCTGTATACTATTCTGAGGACACTGAAGCTGTATACTATTATGAGGGCACTGAGGCTGTATACTATTATGAGGACACCGAGGCTGTATACTATTCTGAGGACACAGAAGCTGTATACTATTATGAGGACACTGAGGCTGTATACTATTATGAGGACACTGAGGCTGTATACTATTATGGGGACACTGAGGCTGTATACTGTTATGGGGACACTGAGGCTGTATACCATTATGAGGGCACTGAGGATGTATACTATTATAAGGACACTGAGGCTGTATACTATTATGAGGGCACTGAGGCTGTATACTATTATGAGGGCACTGAGGCTGTATACTATTATAAGGACACTGAGGCTGTATACTATTATGAGGGCACTGAGGCTGTATACTATTATGAGGACACTGAGGCTGTATACTATTATGAGGGCACTGAGGCTGTATACTATTATGAGGGCACTAAGGCTACATACCCCTGCAACCAGGCATGAGACATCCCTATTTATTGACCCACTTTGACACCATGGCCCAGGTGTGGTTACTATCTTCAAACCCCAATATAGCTATACCCCTGCTACCAGACATGAGGCAGCCCTTCTTACTAATCCACCTAGAGACCATGGCCCAGGTATAGTTGCGATCTCTAAGCCCCTTATTAGTCAAAGTCCCCATAACATGACCTATCTCCCACCACTGGATATGATATATTCCCATATGTGGTTGATAATAATATAAATAATATAACACATTTCAGTCCAAATCTTCACTGTCCTTCTTTCCTCCTTCTCATCCTCTCCCCGTGATCACCAATGATTATTATTCAGTATATTCCCCCTCCTTCCACCATTCTCCATGTCGTCTACATCTGGAGCTCTGCTCCTTCTATAGAGAAGCCGGTTATCATTCCGTAGCCATTATGTGTGATCCCCAGAGGGCAGACAACGTTCTTGTCTAGAAGTTGATCTGAAATGAGGAGCTCGGCCTTGTGAAGCAAAAAGCCAGAAAGCAGAATCTGTCACTTGTGCGAGCGGAGGTGACATGTCTTACACACACACAGAATGTTCCTGTCACATTCTATTGTGTAATTGGGGAGATGATAAGGAGTCTCGGTGTCTCCTCGAGGTGGAAGTTAATTTCATAATGTCTCCTATCTAAATATGGACAATTGTCGTCTGTTTCTTAATGTGCTACTTGCAGAGAGGCCGTGAGCGATCCGATGCCCCACAACACTTCTTATTACTCTGACAGACGAACGAATAGTGTCATGGAAGACCACGGACTGTATAATATGTATTAGGTATATTTAGTATTGTGGTGGCGGGGTGTGTGGTGCAGGGTAGATGTTGTTACCCTAGGGGCAGATGGCATTAATCCCATCGTATTCGTGACGCCAGGGCATAGTTTAGCCTATAACCACCCGAAGGTATACCGCTGGATCCTGGGCTAGGCATGGGGGCAATAAAGACAGAGGTAAAGTTCTCCCACTTAAAAAGATTAGAGAGGCCTGTCATTTTCATCATAGGTATACCTCAACTATGAGAGGCATAATGAGAAAAAAATCCATAAAATCACATTGTCTGATTTTTAAAGAATTTATTAGCAAATTATGGTGGAAAATAAGTATTTGGTCATTAACAAAAGTTCATCTGAATACTTTGTTATATACCCTTTGTTGGCAATGACAGAGGTCAAACGTTTTCTGTAAGTCTTCACAAGGTTTTCATACACTGTTGTTGGTATTTTGGTCCATTCCTCCATGCAGATCTCCTCTAGAGCAGTAAGGTATTGGGGCTGTCGCTGGGCAACACAGACTTTCAACAAACGCCAAAGGGTTTCTATGGGGTTGAGATCTGGAGACTGGCTAGGCCACTCCAGGACCTTGAAATGCTTCTTACGAAGCCACTCCTTCGTTACCTGGGCGGTGTGTTTGGGATCCTTGTCATGCTGAAAGACCCAGCCGCGTTTCATCTTCAATGCCCTTGCTGATGGAAGGAGGTTTTCACTTAAAAATCTCATGATACATGGCCCCATTCATTCTTTCCATTACACGGATCAATTGTTCTGGCCTTTTTGCTGGAAAACAGCCCCAAAGCATGATGTTTCCACCCCCATGCTTCTCAGTAGGTATGGTGTTCTCAGCATTCTTTCTCCTACAAACACGATAAGTTGAGTTTTTACAAAAAAGTTCTACTTTAGTTTTATCTGACCATATGACATTCTCCCAATACTCTCCTGGATCATCCAAAGGCTCTCTAACAAATGTTAGACGGGCCCGGACATGTACTGGCTTAATCAGGGGGCACATCTGGCACTGCATGATTTGAGTCCCTGGTGGCGTAGTGTGTTACTGATGGTAGCCTTTGTTACTTTTGTCCCAGCTCTCTGCAGGTCATTCACAAGGTCCCCTGTGTGGTTCTGGGATTTTTGCTTACCGTTCTTGTGATCATTTTGACACCATGGGGTGGAGCCCCAGATCGAGGGAGATTATCAGTGGTCTTGTATGTCTTCCATTTTCTAATAATTGCTCCCACAGTTGATTTCTTCACACCAAGCTGCTTGCCTATTGTAGATTCAGTCTTCCCAGCCTGGTGCAGGTCTACAATTGTGTTTCTGGTGTCCTTCGACAGCTCTTTGGTCTTGGCCATAATGGAGTTTGGAGTGTGACTGTTTGAGGTTGTGGACAGGTGTCTTTTATACTGATAACAATCTCAAACAGGTGCCATTAATACAGGTAACAAGTGGAGGAGACTCTTAAAGGAGAAGTTTCAGGTCTGTGAGAGCCAGAAATCTTGCTTGTTTGTATGGATGAAAATTACAGGCCTCTCTCATCTTTTAATGCTGGCGAACTTGCACAATTGGTGGCTGACTAAACACTTTTTTGCCCCACTGTATGTATGCGGCCCCTGTTGTCTTCTCTGGTAGATTTATATTCTTTGCCATTCTTTTTTCCCCTTGCCTACATCCCCCAGCAATCCTTGTAGCTCTGCTCTACTGTCCAGCTCACTCTCTGAGAGCAGCCCCCACCCTCCTGCTCTAAACAGCAGAAAGAGACTCAGCGTCTGATTGGCTGAGGCTACACACACCTCCCAGTTCTCAGCACTAAAGGTAGAATGACTCATCTTTGTAGGGCAGACACCACATGGTTTGTGTCTCTCAGGAGGGAGGGGGCTGCTTTCAGAAAGAAATTTGGACTAGGTTTGGGACCAGTGCAATAGAGGCAGCAATGTAGTTGCTATGTCCCACAGAAGGACTTCATCCAATCTTCCTTATTTTTGGTGGCAAAATTGTGTACAGGACTTCCCACTCCAAGAGCTGAATTGGTCACAATAAGGTGGTTGGGAATTGACCAAAGGGTAAAAAATGGGGGGTAAGAAGCATTTGGCTCTTCTGGAAACACCTGGTACCATAATGGAGGGGCTCATTTTGATCTGCTATAAGGCCCCCCTTGAAGCAGTGCACATGTAGCTCTTCAACCAGTAAAGATGGTTGGACCTTGTGTGCAAGCAACGTTGGACATATAAAGAACTGATATATACTGTATATAGTACGAGATGCTGTCAGAAAATTCAGCACAAATGAGTTCAGACTGTGATATGAGGGATGCTTTACCTCAGACTTGGTTCTCTCAGATAAATACACAGAGCAGATGTTAATTGTTCTGCTCCACACTGTTATTTCTGTCCTCATGCCAAACGCCACATTTCATTCAATTAGATTAACTCCAAATGGATTCCTTTTGGTAAAGTATTATGTTAATGCATCCACCACGTTCATACATCTAATGGCACTTGCACAGCACCACACTATACAGACATGTACTTGTACACATAAAAAGAGAGTTAAAGGCTACATACTAAAATATACTGATGTATGTATCAAAAGAAACCTGTTATATAGACAACGAAGTCCCATCTGCAGACATCCTATTATAGAGCAGGAGGAGCTGATGATATATACAATGCAGTACAATCTGCAGGTGTCAGGTTATAGAGCAGGAGGAGCTGAGCAGATGATATATACAATACAGTACAATCTGCAGGTATCAGGTTATAGAGCAGGAGGAGCTGAGCAGATGATATATACAATACAGTACAATCTGCGGGTATCATGTTATAGAGCAGGAGGAGCTGAGCAGATGATATATACAATACAGTACAATCTAAAGGTATCATGTTATAGAGCAGGAGGAGCTGAGCAGATGATATATACAATACAGTACAATCTAAAGGTATCATGTTATAGAGCAGGAGGAGCTGAGCAGATGATATATACAATACAGTACAATCTGAAGGTATCATGTTATAGAGCAGGAGGAGCTGATGATATATACAATACAGTACAATCTGCAGGTATCATGTTATAGAGCAGGAGGAGCTGAGCAAATGATATATACAATACAGTACAATCTGCAGGTATCATGTTATAGAGCAGGAGGAGCTGAGCAAATGATATATACAATACAGTACAATCTGCAGGTATCATGTTATAGAGCAGGAGGAGCTGAGCAAATGATATATACAATACAGTACAATCTGCAGGTATCCTGTTATAGAGCAGGAGGAGCTGAGCAGATGATATATACAATACAGTACAATCTGCAGGTATCATGTTATAGAGCAGGAGGAGCTGAGCAGATGATATATACAATACAGTACAATCTGCAGGGATCATGTTATAGAGCAGGAGGAGCTGAGCAGATGATATATACAATACATACAATCTGCAGGTATCATGTTATAGAGCAGGAGGAGCTGAGCAGAGGATATATACAATACAGTTCAATCTGCAGGTATCATGTTATAGAGCAGGAGGAGCTGAGCAGATGATATATACAATACAATACAATCTGCAGGTATCATGTTATAGAGTAGAAGGAGCTGAGCGAATGATATACACAATACAGTAGAATCTGCAGTTAACATGTTCTAGAGCAGGAGGAGCTGAGCAGGTGATATATACAATACAGTACAACCTGCAGGTATCATGTTATAGAGCAGGAGGAGCTGAGCAGATGATACATACAATACAGTACAATCTGCAGGTATCATGTTATAGAGCAGGAGGAGCTGAGCAGATGATATATACAATACAGTACAATCTGCAGGTAACATGTTATAGAGCAGGAGGAGCTGAGCAGAGGATATATACAATACAATCTGCAGGTAACATGTTATAGAGCAGGAGGAGCTGAGCAGATGATATACACAATACAGTACAATCTGCAGGTATCATGTTATAGAGCAGGAGGAGCTGAGCAGGTGATATATACAATACAGTATAATCTGCAGATATCATGTTATAGAGCAGGAGGAGCTGAGCAGATGATATATACAATACAGTACAATCTGCAGGTATCATGTTATAGAGCAGGAGGAGCTGAGCAGATGATATATACAATACAGTGCAATCTGCAGGTAACATGTTATAGAGCAGGAGGAGCTGAGCAGATGATATACACAATACAGTACAATCTGCAGGTATCATGTTATAGAGCAGGAGGAGCTGAACAGATGATATATACAATACAGTACAATCTGCAGGTATCATGTTATAGAGCAGGAGGAGCTGAGCAGATTATATATACAATACAGTATAATCTGCAGGTATCATGTTATAGAGCAGGAGGAGCTGAGCAGATGATATATACAATACAGTACAATCTGCAGGTATCATGTTATAGAGCAGGAGGAGCTGAGCAGATTATATATACAATACAGTATAATCTGCAGGTATCATGTTATAGAGCAGGAGGAGCTGAGCAGATGATATACACAATACAGTACAATCTGCAGGTATCATGTTATAGAGCAGGAGGAGCTGAGCAGATGATATATACAATACAGTACAATCTGCAGGGATCATGTTATAGAGCAGGAGGAGCTGAGCAGATGATATATACAATACAGTATAATCTGCAGGTATCAGGTTATAGAGCAGGAGGAGTTGAGTAGATGATATATACAATACAGTATAATCTGCAGATATCATGTTATAGAGCAGGAGGAGCTGAGCAGATGATATATACAATACAGTACAATCTGCAGGTATCATGTTATAGAGCAGGAGGAGCTGAGCAGATGATATATACAATACAGTATAATCTGCAGATGAGTAGCAACCAAAATTTGTTCTAAAGGAAACAACCAATGATCTGGCGATGGGTTCATAGCTGCTCAAGGGTTGCACAATGTTGCAGACTAGTGGTTTCAAACTGTGGCCCTCCAGATGTTGGCTGTCCGGGCATGGTGGGAGTTGAAGTTTTGCAACGTCTGGAGGGCCACAGTTTGAGACCACAGTTGCTGACCACCTCTTGGTCTATGCTGCACTGTGTGTTCTGACACCTACTTATTACCGCTACTAGAAAGAACCTGTTATTTTCCAAGTGAACTAGAAGTTCTAGTGTATGTATTTGTTTTAATAATAAGTAGATCCCGATGAAATATGGCACCCTGGCGCCTTGGCAGAATGTCCTGGCATCACAAATGTTAAAGCAAAGATTTCAGCCAAATTAAACATACGAGGACAGAGTGAATGTACTTTTTGGGGAAAAAAAGGACAATGTGAATGTCACAAAGGTGGCAAAGCTGGTAAATATGTGGTAACTGCAGAATCACGTAGAATGGGCACAGTTATACCAAGGTACCAAGGCCGTGTTCTCCAACCAGAAGCTCGGAAGCCACATCTGCCTCTCAGGTCTCCTCAGCTGTATATGCCACTGACCACTAGAGGCACCAGAGATGTGGTTGCATAACTGGAACTTGGTACTATAACTGTATTGTATTTGAGCCCTGCACAGGACTGTTTACTTAAAGGGGTACTCCGGTGAAAAACATCTTATCACCAATCCAAAGGATAGGGGATAAAATGATAAAATGTCTGATCGTTGGGTTCCTGCCTCTGGGGGCCCCCGCGATCTCTGGGCCAGCAGCGGCAGCGTCCAGAACACGGAAACTTGGAATTTCCGTGCTCATGACGTCACGCCCCATCCCCCCCCCCCCCCCAGCATTTAGAGATACCCAACACCCAATTTTTTTTTACTCCCCCACAGGGGTGTACCAAGGGGCGGCCCGCCCTGGGTGCCACTCACAGTGGGGGTGCCATGACGGAGTCACCCCCCCCCCCCCCCATCCACTGCTGCACCTCAACACTTTTCCGCCCAGCGCCTGCATCTATGGAGTCAGAGCAGCAGGGGGAGGAGTGTTGCGGCGACGCTGACGCCGCCTTCATGGATCATTTAAAGGAGTGGAAGGATCCATCACCAGCAGTCGGACGGAGGCATCATCAAAATGTAAGTAAATAATTCTATGTGAAAGGAGAGGGTGTAATTAAGGTGGGGGGGGGGGGGGAGGCTGTGTAATTAGAGGGTGGGGAAGGGAGGGGGGTTAATTAGAGGGTGGGGAAGGGAGGGGGGTGTAATTAAAGGGGGGGGGGTGCGGGTAGGGGGGTGCCAAACAAAGGGTCTGTCCCGGGTGCCAAATGCTCTAGGTACGCCTCTGCTCCCACATACTTTTAATCACCCCCTTTGTGCCTACCACCATCTGGACCTTAAACCTACCACCATCTGGAGGATCAAGTTTTGGAGGAACTGTCGCTCGAAGGAGAGGTTTGCTATGGGAATTTGCTTCTACTCTGGACAGTTCCTGACATGGATAGAGGTGTCAGCAGAGAGAACTCTGGTCAGACTGAAAAGAACTGCACAACTTCCTCTGGAGCATACAGCAGCTGATAAGTATTGGAAGGAGTAAGATTTTTATATAGAAGTAATTTATGAATCTGTTTAAAGGGGTACTCCGCTGCTCAGCATTTGGAACAAACTGTTCCGAACACTGAAGCCGGCGTCAGGAACTCGTGACGTCATAGCCTGCGCCCCCTCATGATGTCACGCCCCGCCCCCTCAATGCAAGTCTATGGGAGGGGGCGTGACAGCCGTCACGCCCCCTCCCATAGACTTGTATTGAGGGGGCAGGTGTGATGTCATGAGGGGCAGGGCTATGACGACACCAGCTCCCGGCGTCGGCTCCAGCGTTTAGAAGTTTGTTCCAAACGCTGAGCAGTGGAGTACCCCTTTAACTTTCTGGCAACGCTTGATTTGAGAAAAAAATAATTTCACCGGAGTACCCCTATAAGTCTTTCTCTCCTTCTTGCTTAGGTTTGGTGATCAAGCACTTGCGGATCTGCCTCCAGGTTATTTCGAGCACATATAAGCAGGGACATGCACAGGTTGACTAGAAAGTCCTTTATTATGTTGTTTCTAAACATGCCCTGGGCAGTGCTAGGAATTCTGCCATCATTATGTGGACATTTGTATAAATAATTATGAGAAGTGCCCTTTTTTTTTTTTTTTTTAGTTCAGCCCCTGACCCCCAAAATGTCTGTGCACGTCCCTGCATATAAGTGTGGTCTTTTAATAGGGGTTCCAACTGGGATAGCTTGCGATAAATGACAAATTAAAGCGATATTGTAATGTTCCAGTACAGAACATAGTCCTGCACTACACTTAGGTGGCTCTCCTGCAGGGTCTCCCCTGCTGTTAGTACAATGTTATTTATTGTAATAGGTATATAGTCAGTATGCTAATGTATAGACAGTATAAAGGACCTTTGGAGGACTAATGTAATTGTCTAAAGGACCTTTGAGATGTCACATGTTATGTTTATGTTACCCAGAGAGTCACCAGCTTAACACATGACCCGCAGCTTGACCTATGGGCTTCTAGTTCAGCCCCCCTTTTATAAGGAAGGGAGGTGCTGCAATCGCTCCCTTCTCTTTTGGCTCTTTGTACTGGGGTACTGTCAAGATCAGATGTCTCAGTGCTAGTGTCCAGCTACCTGGAAGGCCTCAAATCTACCGTCACTTCCAGTAAGTCAAGTCTTTGTCTGCTGTCGCTACCTACAGTCCAGTCAAGCCTAAAGTCCATGATCTAAAGTCCATTACAAGTATAATTGGTCCCAGCAAGCTGTGAGGTTCTTCTGTGTTCCTGGCCACCTCTCTGGGATTCTGGCCGAGCTGTGGAGACTATAACAATTGTCTGACCTCAGTAAAGCCTCCGTTAAACCATAACCTGGTCGTGGACTCTCATTTCACTGCCTAGCCGTTGGGATAGAGGAGATCGTTTGGGTGGTTCCCAAAAACCACCCTGGCGTCACGAACATTAGCGGTCAATAACATCTTGCCCCTGGGGTTAATACCATCTGCCCCATCCACCTACACCGCTACACCCCGTGGTCCCGCCATTCACCGTGGCTCACCACAATCTACTGTAAATGACCATGGCAGGAACACTGTAAATTCTTTGCCCGGGCCAATTCAACACAAGTCGTATCTTTTATTTGCTATTACAACAAGCGTTTCCTCCATAGGGGAATGTCGATGATGCGGTTCCAGGTTAAGTTGAAGAGATCTGTGTTATTCTACGTCCCTGTATTTATTATTCCTGTTGGGATTATTTAGAGATGGAAAACGATCCCTGAATTTACGCGGGTGATGTGGACGCAGTTACTGTAACACCGCACATATGTAGTGACAGGAACCACATGCGAGGCCTTGAAGACCAAAGAGGAGGAGGACAGCCCTACAGCTACTGTCTGTCCCTCCCGCACTAATAATGATTTTTATGTATTTTTTTCTGAACTACAGGTCAATATGAGCAAGTGTTTTGTTTTTTGTTTTGTTACATGAAAGCCTTTTGCTTACTTGCATGGTCTTTAAAGGGGTACTCTACCCCTAGATATCTTATCGCTGCTGGGGACCCCTGTGATCTCCCTGCTGCACCCAGCGTCTGGTGCAGTGCCAGAGGCTCGTGACGTTGCGGTCACGCCCACGCCCCCTCAATGCAAGTCTATGGGAGGGGGCGTGACGGCCGTCACGCCCCCTCCCATAGACTTGCATTAAGGGGGCATGGCCGTGACATCACGAGCGGGGCGTGACCGCAAGGACACAAGCCTCCGCCTCGCCAGTCATCTGGCAAGGAGCGAAATTCGCTCCGTGCTCCGGATGTCTGGGGTGCCGCAGCCGAGATCGCGGGAGTTCCCAGTCCTGATCAGTCATCTTATTCCCTATCCTTTGGATAAGGGATAAGATGTCTAGGGGCGGAGTACCCCTTTTAAGGGTCATCAAAAACAAGTCTATTTATCCTTTGAACCCAACCTCTCTTGTTCCTGTCATCTTTGTGTACAGGTCCCTTTTACGTGTGAGTTTCTCTCTTAGAAGGTCTCAATAGAGTCTCCAGTTCACCTGGGTTCACTATGTTATGTTACTCAAGTGCTAAATCCATACTAAGGTAGTTCTGAGCGTTCTGAAGATCTCAGATTCATGTATATTGTTTGTCTTAACCACATCCTTGTACACTTTTACTGGACTAGGGCTTCAAGGCTTTAAAGGGGTTCTCCACCATAAGGTGATTTTAGTACGTACCTGGCAGACAGTAATGGACATGCTTAGGAAGGATCTGCGCTTGTCTTGGGGCTAAATGGCTATGTTGTGAGTCCACCATAATGCTGCTGCTTTCTTTTTTTTATAAAATATAAAACTTCCTGTTGGACTTTCCTCTCTCCAACTACAAGTCCCAGGATTCCTTGTTTGTAAGTGTGAAGTCACTTATTTCCCTTCCACACATCAGCCACCCCACCCCTTGAAGCACAGCTGAGCTCCCTTTCAAGCTGTCTTGTGCTTGAAAATACAATTGCCTGAAGCCCTTTGGAGAATAATCTCCCTCCTACTCAGCGGTGGCTCCACCCATTGAAGCACAGACAAGCTCCCTTTCAACACCTGACTAGTGATGTAACGTCTCGGCCCGCACTGCAACCTGGGAAAAGCCTGAGACCACAAATTTTTTATGCTGCTAAAAATGAACATTGGAGAAAAGATCACAAAAAGATAATTGCGAAACCACCATGAAACACAGGAACAAACACTATATTATGATCTACACTAACTTAACAACCCCTGCAGCAATAAAACAATCCCGGAATACCCCTTTAAAGGGAACATGGCAAATAGCATCACTGCTTACGCCATACATTCAGAGTTGAGCGCTCTGCACCAAGCCCAGCAAATATGAACTGAGTGGCAAAGCTTGCAATGTATACTTAATCATTCAGTGTACTGGAGCAGGAACACCTGTCTTTGACAGGAATCCCCGCTCCTGCAATTTGCCCAAAACAAATTCCGATTCATGGTTGAATTTTAATGTTTTTAAATTGCTCATCTCTAGGCAGCATTTACGTTTACAAAAGACATAATTTAGTACAACATTGCAGTTATAGCAGACATTTTCCCTTGTGACTGTATCATATACAGTTGACTTGAAGCCATGCATTTCTATACAAACTTTGTTAAAGGATACCTCTAATGGTACTCCCGGCAGCAGGATATGTGTGAAAATGTTGGCGGCTGCTTCTGATCCTGCGACTTTCTTGCAAACTATCGTGATCAAGTGATGGAATCGCATACAAGTCGCATACAAGTCTATGGGAATTCGGGCAAGTTCGGAAAATATTTTTGGATGTATCCTGCCACCAGGAGTACCATTAGAGGTACTCAACCAACCTGGTCACCTGGGCTGCACAGAAACAGTCAACAGTACGAATGGTTGGACTGAAGTACCGGGGTACCAAAGGAGATTCTGGTGAACCAGGCTTTCATTGAGCCAACAGAAGACAAGTCAATTTGGAGCGGACATTAGAGGCCATCAGTTGCCACTAGGGGCTATTCCTTATGGGTTCATTCCCAAGTAATCCATCAGATGTTAATGACGATATGTCCCAAATGTTATTGATAACCAAAAGAAGGGGTTGGCTGCATTCTAAACGTTTTCGGTATTGATGGATGGAAGGATCAACAAACCGTAGTCTGACCCTAAATGGGATATTTAATGTGTGAGGGTGGTAGATGCCTTCATCCCATTTAAACAATAATTCAATTTGTCTAACATGTCTGAAGGGGTACTCCGGTGGAAAACATATATATATATATATCTATATCTATATCTATATCTATATATATATATATATATATATATATATATATATATATATATAATAAAAATCATTTATTTAATTTTTTTTAAATCAACTGGTGCCAGAAAGTTAAACAGATTTGTAAATTACTTCTATTAAAAAATCTTAATCCTTCCACTACTTATCAGCTGCTGTATAATACAGAGGAAGTTAAGTTGTGGTAGAGGGTGTGATGCAAAGGGCAGATGGAATTACCCTAGGGCACCAGGGCGTGACGCCAGGGCGTGGTTTAGCCTAAAACCACCCGAAGGGATACCGCTAGATCCTGGGCTAGGCACGGGGGGCAATAATGACTCCGACGCCAAGTTGCGGATAACGGTAGCTTTACTGAGGGTAGACAGATGGTAAAGTCTATACAGTTCAGCCAGGACCCAAGGAGGTGACCAGTGTGATGCAGAGACCTTAAGGGCTTGCTGGGACTAGAAGATGGGGTCAATTTAATGCAGACCACGCTGACTTGACAAATGATGACTGTGACTTGACTTGACTTATGACTGACAATACTGAGACTGTGGTTACTTGTAGCTGCTTGTGGCTGTAGACTGGACTTGAGGCCTCCTATGACTCTGGACTCTCTCTAGGACTCGACTTGACCCCAGAAAAGACTTGTAAGGAAAGAAAGAGAGAGCAGAATCTCCACCCAGGGCTTATATGGGGGAGACTAGCAGGGAGCCCATAGGTCACCCATGGGATCACCTGGTCACTGGTACCTCCTGGGTAACAATCACATGACAAGTCACATGGTAAACAGTCTTAAAGTGACAACGCTTTCTGAACACATTACATGGTATAATACATTAAGAAACATATTTACATGGGGTGGGGGGGGCAGATGCAAAGGGGTCCAGGGGACACTGTAGGGAGGCTTCCTGACAGGGCAGCAAGAGTAACACCTCCCGTACTGGGACACCACACTTTTATTTTTGAATTTCCTTTCTGTCTGACCACAGTGCTCTCTGCTGACACCTCTGTCCATGTCAGGAACTGTCCAGAGCAGGAGAGGTTTGCTATAGGGAATTGTTTCTGCTCTGGACAGTTCCTGACATGGACAGAGGTGTCAGCAGAGAGCACTGTGGTCAGACAGAAAAGAAATTCAAAAAGAAATGAACTTCCTCTGGAGCATACAGCAGCTGATATGTACTGGAAGGATTAAGATTTTTAAATAAAAGTAATTTACAAATCTGTTTAACTCTCTGGCACCAGTTGATTTAGAGGAAAAAAAATGTTTTCCACTGGAGTACCCCTTTAATGTAGAAGCTGCATGCGCTATTTATACGGATCTGCCAAAGCCAATATGCACAAGAATTATAGTTGTATAGAATTTTCCAACTTAGTAAGAGATAATTTTTTTCTAGAACTCCATAAAATGGGACCATATGTCTTACCTCCGATTATGGGATGAACGTCCACATATAAATAGACGATATATCCTTTCACAGTATACAAATATTTATGTGACAATACAATATACCAGGGAAGTCCCAGCTGCGTTTATTCGCAGCGCTAGTGAAAAATCCATGGTCGTAACTTATCCCGGTTAGGTAATCTGTGTTTGCCACATCCCTTGTTGTTCTTTGTGGCAGTGAGTTTGTGTGTGGCCATGAAGCGCAGTAGCAGCATCGGCCACCTCCACACTGTAAACCATAGCGTATACCTGTTCCCAAAAGTCTACTGTTTACCCGTGACGCCATCAGCCTGGAGCCAGCTTCATCATCACAAAAGAAACACAAGGAAGGAGAGAAAGTTGCTGCATAGTCATATATCTGTACTACTAGCCCTAGTATCAGGGACATGCACGGACATTTGGGGTGGGGCAGGGGGTCAAGTAGAAAAAAGGGCACTTCTCATTATAAAAAAAAACTTACATATGTTAACTCAACACAATTCCTGAGGTAAGGGACCTCCGGCAGTCTTGTCAGCTGAATGGGCCCCGCATCACCCTATAGAGGTCCCAATCAGTGAGAGCATAAGAGGGTAGGTGAGTTTAAAGGGCAGGGGCTCAAGTTCCTATTTGAGTCTATATTTGCACGTCCCTGCCTAGAATAACCAGTAAAAAAAACAGATCCTCCAATATGGTGACGGGATTGAGAGCGCAGGACACCCAAGTAATAGGAAGTGAGGTTTATTCACCCATGATGCAACACGTTTCACAGATAGACTGCTTCATCAGGCATCGCCTGATGAAGCAGTCTATCTGTGAAACGCGTTGCATCATGGGTGAATAAACCTCACTTCCTATTACTTGGGTGTCCTGCGCTCTCAATCCCTTCACCCTATTGGAGGATCTGTTTTTTTTTTTTGCTGTTTGCTTTCAGACGTGGAGTAGCTGCAGATGTTCCACTTTCTATGCTATTATCCATTGTTACACTTGGTCGAGTGTAACTAGATGCGGTAAGTGCTTCTTTATATTTTGCCCTTACCTTGTACCTACGGTATCACACTACGGAGCGCTGTCTATCTTTCATTTTAGTATAACCAGTGGATGAGTGCTGGTGGTTCCAGTCAAACTTTACACCATACATAGTGGCCTCCTTGGTCTTCAAACCCCACAGTTGCAGGGGTCTATATGTCCACTTAAAGAGTTCCTGCCATCATCTGAATCATCTTATTTCATGCCTCTGCTATGTTCTCCTCTGGATTCCTATTCCTCCTCTGTTTTTTCTTATTTTTTTTTTCTTTTTGTAATTCCGTTAAGTATTAGTATTTTCCTTTTTATAGCTACTTTTACCTTGATCACAGACTGTGAGCTTTGGCCAGCAGAAGGGGGCGAGTAAGACTTCCGCCCTTCCCTCAGAAGCGCGCATGGAACAGGGAGCCAATTACGGTAGGCTGTGATTCCCCTCCTCTCTGTTATGCCCAGTAGAGGCATACAGAGGGGAGGGAGATCGGAGCCTGTCCTGCCTGTCTGCCTGCCGTGCATAGCCAGCCCATCTACACTGCTCAAAAAAATAAAGGGAACACTTAAACAACACAATGTAACTCCAAGTCAATGACACTTCTGTGAAATCACACTGTCCACTCAGGAAGAACACTGGTTGACAATCAATTTCACATGCTGTTGTGCAAATGGAACAGACAACAGGGGAAAATTATAGGCAATTAGCAAGACACCCCCAATAAAGGAGCGGTTCTGAAGGTGGTGACCACTCTATGTTTCACTCTAGTGGTAGCATGAGACGGAGTCTACAACCCACACAAGTGGCTCAGGTAGTGCAGCTCATCCAGGATAGCACATCAATGCAAGCTGTGGCAAGAAGGTTTGCTGTGTCTATCAGCGTAGTGTCCAGAACATGGAGGCGCTACCAGGAGACAGGCCAGTACATTGGAAGACATGGAGGAGGCCGTAGGAGGCCAACAACCCTGCAGAAGGACCGCTACCTCCGCCTTTGTGCAAGGAGGAGCAGGAGCACTGCCAGAGCCCTGCAAAATGACCTCCAGCAGGCCACAATGTGCATGTGTCCACTCAATCGGTCAGAAACAGACTCCATGAGGGTGGTATGAGGGCCCGACATCCACAGGTGGGGGTTGTGCTTACAGCCCAACATTATGCAGGACGTTTGGCATTTGCCAGAGAACACAAAGATTGGCAAACTCGCTACTGGCACCCTGTGCTCTTCACAGATGAAAGCAGGTTCACACTGAGCACTTGTGACAGACGTGACAGAGTCTGGAGATGCCGTGGAGAACGTTCTGCTGCCTGCAACATCCTCCAGCAAGACCGGTTTGGCGGTGGGTCAGTGATGGTGTAGGGTGGCATTTCTTTGGGTGCCCACACAGCCCTGCATGTGCTTGCCAGAGGTAGCCTGACTGCCATTAGGTAACGAGATGAGATCCTCAGACCCCTTGTGAGACCATATGCTGGTGTGGTTGGCCCTGGGTTCCTCCTAATACAAGACAATGCTAGACCTCATGTGGCTGGAGTGTATCAGCAGTTCCTGCAAGAGGAAGGCATTGTGCTATGGACTGGCCGCCCGTTCCCCAGACCTGAATCCGATTGAGCACATCTGGGACATCATGTCTCGCTCCATCCACCACAGACTGTCCAGGAGTTGGCGGATGCTTTAGTCCAGGTCTGGGAGGACATTCCTCAGGAGACCATCCCTCACCTCATCAGGAGCATGCCCAGGCGTTGTAGGGAGGTCAAACGGGCACGTGGAGGCCACACACACTACTGAGCCTCATTGTGACTTGTATTAAGGACATTACATAAAGTTGGATCAGCCTGTAGTGCGGTTTTCCCCTGTGATTTTGAGTGTGACTCCATATCCAGACCTCCATGGGTTGATAAATTTGATTTCCATTTATAATTTTTATGTGATTTTGTTTTCAGCACATTCAACTATGTAAAGACGAAAGTATTTCATACGATTAGTTCATTCATTCAGATCTAGGATGGGATGTGTTATCTTAGTGTTCCCTTTATGTTTATTGAGCAGTGTATATAAACATGAACAAGAGGCAGGGGGGCGGGGACAAGAGCCTGTGTCTTCTTTAGTCCGTGTGCACCACGGGGCGTGCACAGCGCTCGCTCCCGCCTGCCTGATCGTTAGGCAGGTAGCGAGAGCTGTGCAGGGCCGCACCGATGTCCCGCCCCACCTGCACTTCCGCAGTCCAAAGCCTATGCGCACAGTGCGGGGAGGGAGAGAACAGAGACCCATAGTGTTCTAAATTTCAATGCTAAAAAAAACATAGAAAAGGGATTTTTTTTAACAGAGAATAAATTACAAAGTGTCATTAATTTACACGAAGAACAACATATCAAAAGTTGTATTTGATGACAGGGACTCTTTAATAGAATCCACATTTTGAAGCCATGACAGGGCATCATCTGGGTACAAGATTTTCTGTGGAGGCTTGTTCCCAGATGATGCCCCATTGTAGCTGCATACAGCGACTATAGCTTTCAGTCAAACATGTGTTCAGCTGACAGCTATCTCAACCGATCCCTCCATAGACATGTGCCCTCTGACTATTATGGCTGCCCAATGCCTCGGTACTGGGACTACCTTTGGATAAGCAACCTGGAGTAGGAAGCCCAATCCCATTTACATGGAATGCATGGTTCCTCTGGTTTAGCTACATCTGACACCATGCTAAACTCTGGATGTATATATTGGCTGACTGTACACTGCTATATATGTACACATTTAGTTTGTAGCACGTCTATCAGTCATGTTTAGAATGGTTCGGGTAAATAGATATACTCTCATCTATACTGCGCAAATGTACATTATGATGGATCAGCACTTTCAGTTTTCCACCAAATGAAATCTATTATCAGTCTTGAAAAGCTCTTTAATAAAAGTGACTAATGAGCAGGAGAAACGCTCAGCTGAAACCAATCAGTTCCTGGCACCTACTCTAGAGAATGGCGCGTGATGGGACACACAGCGCAAAACAAAAAAGAACTTGGTTAAGCGTATTATAATGATAAGGCCTCAAAGTTGTCATGTAAACATTAACTTTTGACAGGTCTCAGAGACAGTGTTCAGACCCCGACCAATTACTAAAAGGATCAGTAAGAGTATAGTGGCTGACCGAGACAATACCATAGACTTGTAATTTGGACTCGCTTAGTGCGGTCTTCTCCCAGCTAGTTCTAGCTATCAGACCCCTACCCATTATTATTTTTGACATGTTTCTACAACATGTCAAAAGTTTTTAAAAATGACAGTGCCAATTTAACTTAAATTATATACTATGGGCTTCACTAATGTGTGTATATATATATATATATATAGTCCATGGAAACAGACAACAGTTTAGCTCCACTCTGCTGTCAGACACGAGATCTACCAACTTTTTGTAACTCCGATTGTTTCATGGTTTGCTGCTTTTTTTTTGTTGTAACAGAGCTTAGAATTTAGGTTCAAGTATGGATGAAGAAGAAAATATATCACTCAATCGGATACATAGAGGGAGAATTGTGGACCGCGAATGCCACCATTCATGCCAAGCTGAGACTTACAATTACTAGCTGTAACGTCTGGCTCTGGCCGAACACAAAGAGTTGAATGACTCTAGTTGGGCTGGAGTGGCTTGGAGCTCATCTGTGTCGCCTGGGTGTGGTTCTCAGCTCTTCTACCTATCAGGATGGTGTATCCCTGATCACCTGCCTCTATAAGATAGGAGCAGCGATCAGTTCATTGTCTGTGATAGGTTATACCTTACCTGATACCTCCTGCTTACTGGATACCTGTTTGTTTATTGATCTTTGGTTTTTCCCTTGACTCTTCTCTTGATCTGCGTTCCTGTATTCCGCTATCTCCTGTTACCGACCTCGGCTAGACTGACATTGATTTGATCGTTTGTGTGTCTTAGTGTATCTCTGTTAGTTTGTGTGCCTCTAGCTGTTCAATGTGATCGTGGTTGTCGATCCGTTACATAGGGCGGATAGGTAGGAACAGTGGCTTTGGGATAGTTATGGCTTCACTGTTCCCTGCCCATACGTGACACTAGCACTTGTTTCCTGAAAAGACTACAGCTCCAATCACCTCCTGGAGACTGATCAAGGATCAAATGGAAGGGGGGGGGGTCATACAGGAAAATCCCCATGGCCAGGACTAAGGAAAGTTGTGTGTCCTACACTGGGGAACAAAAGCAAAAAGTCACAGAAAAAATCCTGAATCTCCACCAAAATGCAGGTCAACGATACTCCTGAGAGTCAACCACAGTACTTTAGTCCACCTCCCTTCCACTCCATTTTCTGCAACAAGTAGTGAGTCGATATTGCTGGGATTTATTTTTTTGCTGTCAATATTGTACTAGAGTTCAATGGAAGCACCTGGGCTTTGACGAATGGACTGTGTTTACTATATCGATGCAGCCATTTTTATTATAGAGCATTCTCCGGAGGCGTATGCAAGCCGTCACTTGTAGTAATAGTGGGTGATCATCTGTGGATCATACTGGGTCACAGTTATACTTTTTTTTTTTTAGAAACCTACCACGGGCTCTTTGATATAATGTCAACCTAAACAAGCCAGGAGTAAAACCCTCAAGGGTATGGAAGATGGCTTGAGATGTACAATGTGATTTGTTCGACTTATTCCATATCTATCTATATACCCTATATGCTCCATTAGTAGTCTTATTTGTTAAGAGTCTGTGCTGAGTTTAGATGGGGGTTTCCCGAGTTGGTCCCTGGCAGAAGATGAGGACCCTCCTGCAGTCCTACAGAGCTCTAAGGGTCTATTCACATAGCGGAAATTCCGCTTGAAGAATTCAGTCTCAAATTAAAACCCATAGACTTCTATGGGATTCCGCACTCCCTTTCACACTTCTGAATTTCCACTTGCAGGATTCCATAGAAGTCTATGGGCTTTAATTTGAAGCGAAATTCCGTCCTGTGAATAGACACTTCACCCAAAGAACTACACCCCCATTACGTTGGTTGGCACTAAGGGGGGATACAGGTAAAAAAAAAAAACAAGTTAAAGGGGTACTCCGGTGGAATTTTTTTTTTTTTAAATCAACTGGTGCTAGAAAGTTAAACAGATTTGTAACTTACTTCTATTTCAAAATCTTAATTCTTCCAAAGGATGTTGTATAATTATTTTCTGTCTGACCACAGTGCTCTCTGCTGACGCCTCTGTCCATGTCAGGAACTGTCCAGAGCAGGAGCAAATCCCCATAGCAAACCTATCCTGCTCTGGACAGTTCCTGACATGGACAGAGGTGTCAGCAGAGAGCAGTGTGGTCAGACAGAAAGGAAATTAAAAAAGAAAAGAACTTCCTGTGGAGAATATAGCAGCTGATAAGTACTGGAAGGATTAAGATTTTTTAATGGACGTAATTTACAAATCTGTTTCTGTTTAACTTTATGGCACCAGTTGACTTGGGAAAAATTAAAAAAATAATTGTTTTCCATCAGAGTACCCCTTTAATGGCAGAGCTGCCTGGCCCCATATGTTCCTTCACAGGCCCCAATAAATGCAGAAGAAAAGCTCTATAGCATGGAATAGCACATAGCATGTTTTGTCTCTGTCGCATTCATGCAGAATAAAACTTTGTCTGCATCTGTATATAAAATGCGAGAAATATGGGGGTACAGCAGACGCCCTATGTACCTAAATAGATGCCCTATCACAGCTTTGTGCCCAGACGTGAGAACAAGGCCAAACTTAACATTTTATATTATAGATTTTGACCATGAAATGATGTTCTGAAGTGGTGTTTTACATTAAAGGGGTACTCCACCCCTAGACATCTTATCCTCTATCCAAAGGATAGAGGATAAGATGTCTGATCACGGAGGTCCCGCCACTGGGGACCCCCGCAATATAGCATGCAGCACCCCCTGTTTCTGGTCCGGGTCCCGACCTAGGGAACGGAAGTTCGTGACGTCACGACTCCTCCCCCGTGTGATGTCATACCCCGTCCCTTCAATGCAAGTCTATGGGAGGGGGCGTGACGGCTGCCACGCCCCCTCCCATAGACTTTCATTGAGGGGACGGGGCGTGACGTCACAAACTTCCGTTCCCTAGGTCGGGACCCAGACCCTCCAGCGCTTACGGACCAGAAACCCTTTAAGAAGCATCTGATATTCAGTTTTGTCATTCTGAAAGGTGAAGGACAAGTTATGATAATGCCGATTCATGAGCATACAATGAATACATCTTCCTACATATAAGAAATAAGCAAAACTCATCGACGTTGGCTGCTATTGGCTCGTATTATATCTAAGATGTTATAGGAGACATGTAGCGGTTATTTCTCACAGATTCATGTATGTGTTTGGTGCTACAGGGTGGTATTAGTGGAAATACCTGATCACTTTGTGACGCCAGGGCACCGTTATCCTATACACGGTACGAGGTAGGGGACAGCTTCTCCTGGGCCCAACATGGGGAGTAAATTAACACACCGACATCAGATTACTAATAACTGTCTTTGCTGAGCAGGGTGCAGATGATATTACACATACAGCAGGTTCTGGGTGAGAGAGTGCAGTTTAACCCCTTGGGAGCCCTGTTGCCTTACTGGGGCTTGTGGTGCTTTCCCCAAACAGATTTATACTGACTTGTATGATGGGAGAGATGAATCCTGGTAGGTAGCGTCCTGTCAAGGTACTGAAGCCTTCTCCGCAGGGGCATGAACTTCCACTGTGCGAGTAATCCTTGCAGGATGACCAGGGAGATTAGATTTGAGCTAGGCCCCTCCTCAAAGCACACGACACACAGCACACCTGAGCCACACTAGGGTGAACTAGCACAGGACTGGTGTAACTCCTCCCCCCACTACACTATATAGGGAAGACTTTAGAGGTCCCCATTGGCAGGCAGGGTCACATGGGGTTCACTACTTTCTCTTAAGGGTACAGTAACATATAAAAAAAGTTACATACATATAACAGTAGTATAATGAATTAACAAAAAATATATATTATTTTGCAATAGAATATGCACATAATTAATACAACAGTAAGTCTCTGGTGGGCCCAACACCGTATGCTACCAAGCTGCCCGAAACAGTCCAAAGCCACAGGACAGCTATTGGTGCTGGGACACCACATGTGGCATAGTACAGGGTCTGGGTACACACAGTACATGCCCTTAAAGGGGTACTCCGCCCCTAGACATAGGGGATAAGATGGATAAGATGTCAGATCGCTGGGGACCTCCAGGATCTCGTCTGCAGCACCCACCTGTTGCGGCTTCCGGAAACGCTGGAGGCTTTGGCTCCCGACCACGGTGACGTGAGATTGTGACGTCACTACTCCGCCCCCGTGTGACGTCACACCCCGCCCCTCAATGCGAGTCTATGGGAGGGGGCGTGACAGTCGTCACGCCCCCTCCCATAGACTTGCATTGAGGGGGCAGGGCGTAACGTCACACGGGGGCCGCGATCTGACATCTTATCCCCTATCCTTTCGATAGGGGATAAGATGTCTAGGGGCGGAGTACCCCTTTAAGAACCAATTACGGCTCCGAACAAATTGTTTTTTTTCTTGACATGTCCCAACGAAAGGGTTATTATCGGCTTTTCCAGCTACTTATGTACCTCTATTATTTTCTCATGATGCATGATGGAAACTGCTAGATATCAATAATAATAACAATTATGTGGATGGCAGCCTCCCTGTTTCACGCCTTACTGAGGCTCAGTGCTCCGGGCTGGGGTGAGAGCACTTCACACAGCGCTCTGTGGGCCTCCAGCTGGGAGCTTTTACTTATCTTATCTTGTCCCTTCAGCAGCTTAATGGCCTGTGTAATGTGCATTAATCCTTCATTACTCTCATTACTCCACAACTCCCACTAGCATGCATTGCCGCATTTCAGTGTACAGCGTAGCAAAATGTTCATTTAGCTTAATGCAGAATAGTTCAACTCTTCCTTTTTAGGTGTTCAGATCTCATACGGATCAGACCTTGAGATGAGACATAAAAGAGGTATAAAGTAAAGCTGAAATATGATAGCAAAAAAAGGAACGGGTAAGTTCACACCAGGGTTGAGTCCGTTCAAACAACGAGACGTAAAGGGGTTATCCAGGAAAAAAACTTTTTTTTTATATATATATATATATCAACTGGCTCCAGAAAGCTAAACAGATTTGTAAATCTTAATCCTTTCAGTACTTATGAGCTGCTGAAGTTGAGTTGTTCTTTTCTGTCTAAGTGCTCTCTGATGACACCTGTCTCGGGAACTGTCCAGAGTAGAAGCAAATCCCCATAGCAAACCTCTTCTACTCTGTGCAGTTCCCGAGACAAGCAGAGATGTCAGCAGAGAGCACTGTTGCCAGACAGAAAAGAACAACACAACTTCAGCAGCTGATAATTATTGGAAGGATTACGATTTTTTCATAGAAGTAATTTACAAATCTGTTTTTCAGTTGCTGAAGTTGAGTTGTTCTTTTCTGTCTGGCAGCAGTGCTCTCTGCTGACATCTCTGCTTGTCTCGGGAACTGCACAGAGTAGAAGAGGTTTGCTATGGGGATTTGCTTCTAAACTGGGCGGTTCCCGAGACACGTGTGATCAGAGAGCACTTAGACAGAAAAGATCAACTCAACTTCAGCAGCTCATAAGTACTGAAAGGATTAAGATTTTTTAATAGAAGTGATTTACAAATATGTTTAACTTTCTGGAGCCGGTTGATATATATAAAAAAGCTTTTTCCTGGATAACCCCTTGAAAGGGGCACTTCGGTGGAAAACCTTTTTTTTTTTTTTTATAAATTAACTGGTGCGGGAGAGTTAAAAAAATTTTTTTTTTAATCAAGATCAACTGGTGCCAGAAAGTTAAACAGATTTGTAAATGACTTCTATTTAAACATTTTAACCCTTCCAGTACTTATCAGCTGCTGTATGCTCCAGAGGAAGTTGAGTTGCTCTTTTCTGTCTGACCACAGTGCTCTCTGCTGACACCTCTGTCCTTGTCAGGAACTGTCCAGAGTAGGAGCAAATTCCCATAGCAAACCTCTCCTGCTCTGGACAGTTCCTGACATGGACAGAGGTGTCAGCAGAGAGCACTGTGGTCAGACTGGAAAGAACTACACATCTTCCTCTGTAGTATACAGCAGCTGATAAGTACTGGAAGGATTGAAATTTTATACATAGAAGTAATTTCCAAATCTGTTTAACTTTCTGGCACCAGTTGATCTTTAAAAAAAATAAATAATAAAATAGTTTTCCACCGGCGTTCCCCTTTAAGTGGAGAAAAAAATACAGCAAGAAGTATTTTTTCTCCGCTCAACTCCTGTGATAAAGTGGTCATCTGACCTGACAGAAACCAGACGGACCCCATTCAAAGTCAATGGGACCCATTGGAACCCAGTGGTGTCCGACCCAGCTAGGATCTGTTCGGCACAAAATAAAAAGCTGAACGGACCCTAAACGAGTCGGAGAACAACACGGATGTGAACTTAGCCTTAGAGCAATAAACCAGACAAGCCATTTAGTATATATAGAACCTCTATCCATATGCCAGATCAGTGTCTAGCCACAAATTACATCATTTTCGTTGGAGGACTAAACCTGTCCATGCTTTACATAGAAAGAGGACAGCATGTCATATCTCATTTCTCCTGTGGTGGTGCTATAGGGGAATTAAAGGGGTACTCCGCTGCTCAGGGTTTGGAACAAACTGTTCCGAACGCTGGATTCGGCATCGGGAGCTGGTGACGTCATAGCCCTGTCCCCTCAATGCAAGTCTGTGGGACATAGACTTGTATTGAGGGGGCGGGGCGATGACATCACAAGCTCCCAGCGCCAGCGTTCGGAACAGTTTGCTCCAAACGCTGAGCAGCGAAGTACCCTAAGCCTTTGCTGTTAGGTTCAAATTACAGTGGATCAAGTTGCGATCAAGTCTTAGCAGCCGTATTCCGTTGCAATCAAGTCTTAGCAGCAGTATACCGTTGTGATCAAGTCTTAGCAGCAGTATACCGTTGCAATCAAGTCTTAGCAGCAGTATACCGTTGTGATCAAGTCTTAGGGTGGGTTCACACTACGTTTTGTCCGATACGGGAGCGCATACGGCAGGAGGGAGCTAAAAGCTCGCGCTCCCGTATGTAACCGTATGCGCTCCCGTATGCCATTCACTTCAATGAGCCGACCGGAGTGAAACGTTCGGTCCGGTCGGCTCATTTTTGCGCCGTATGCGCTTTTACAACCGGACCTAAAACCGTGGTTGACCACGGTTTTAGGTCCGGTTGTAAAAGCGCATACGGCGCAAAAATGAGCCGACCTGACCGAACGTTTCACTCCGGTCGGCTCATTGAAGTGAATGGCATACGGGAGCGCATACGGTTACATACGGGAGCGCGAGGTTTTAGCTCCCTCCTGCCGTATGCGCTCCCGTATGGGACAAAACGTAGTGTGAACCCAGCCTTAGCAGCAGTATACCGTTGTGATCAAGTCTTAGCAGCAGTATATCATTGCGATCAAGTCTTAGCAGCAGTATACCGTTGCGATCAAGTCTTAGCAGCAGTATACCGTTCAACTTTTTTTTTTCAGGTTAACCTTCTAACAATAAGAGGTTGTCCACTCCCTTTACAGTAAAATTAGTTTAAGTTATTTTTAGGAAGTTACCAAAAGACGAGTTAACTTGTTTGGGGAGGTTTCACTTGATTTGGGCCATCAAATTCTTTTCAGATTCAACCTTATACTCCCTAGCCTGGTGTAGAACTTGATTCTCCAAATTAACTCCATGTGCCGTACAGTAGCAGCAATGCATAGCACATCAATGCATACTGTAGAGGAGCAGGGACACCTGTCAAATTGGCTGCAGGATGCTGTAAATATACTCACCCCTCTCCACTTTTGTCTTTGGCTAGGTCCGGACTGGTGTCTTCCTCTTTGGCCTCTAGTGACCATTTATTGATCATTAGAGCACTGCAGAGGAAAAACCCCCAGCACTTTAGTGACCACCGGGCTGAATGGCAATGTGATGCAATTTTTTTTTTTTTTTTTTATTAATTCACTCCGAAGTTTACAGAAAGTTTGGATATGTTCAAATCTGAAGAGGAAGTTGTGTAGTTCTTTCCAGTCTGACCACAGTGCTCTCTGCTGGCACCTCTGTGCATGTCAGGAACTGTTCAGAGTAGGAGCAAATCCCCATAGCAAACCTCTCCTGCTCTGGACAGTTTCTGAGATGGACAGAGGTGTCAGCAGAGAGCACTGTGGTCAGACTGGAAAGAACTACACAACTTCCTCTGGACCATAAAGCAGCTGATAAGTACTGGAAGGATTAAGATTTTTATATAGAAGCAATTTACTAATCTTTATAAATTCCTGGCCCAGTTGATTTGAAAATATTTTTAACCTCCTGAGTACTATTTTAAGATGGCACTATAGAGATGATTTCATTTCTAATGGAGAAGAGCTATTTGGATTTCCCAGGAAGGAGGATTCCCCCCCCCCCCCCCCCCCCCCAGATAGTTCCTACCAGCCAGAATATTGAGGCCATGATTATTAGGAATACAACTATGCGTTTTGTTCTGTAGGTTAGGATGAAGCAAGTGTCAGAGGGACTGGAATAACTTGACTTCAGGATCAGACTACACAGGGATTGTAGTCTGTTGCTATGGAGACATATAGCTCTGAATACTTTCTTTTATACCTTCTTTGAAGCTTTAAAGGAAATGTGGCATAAAAAATGACCTATTGTTTAAATCAAGCTTTTATTTTAAACATATTTTTAAATCATTTTTTGTGAACTATTTTCAAATTTTCTTTTTACTATCTTTATTATAAAATAATCCTGAAATCTTGCCGTTTCCATTCTGGGCGCTAGGCCTAAAACTAAGCTGAGACTTCCGGTTCTGTACTGATCACTTTCAAGCAGTCTTCTCCTTATCATCACAGACAGGATTCCAGTGAAAGGTGACGCATGTGTATAGATAACAGACGTACACACAATAGCTGTCGCTTACTAATAAGCCTCCCCCTCCTTATGAAATGACCAAGTCACTGAGCATGCTCAGACACCTATCGGGTGCGTTCACACGCTCTTTGCTTTTGCGGGTTTTCGGCTGCGTATTTGAAAGGGGGCGGGCTCTACTTGGCTATCCGCGGCAGATTTTCCAAGGAGGAATTTACGCTGTGGAAAATCCGCCGCAAGCCCCATTGAAGTCAGTAGGGACTGCGGCGGATTTTCCGCAGCGTAAATTTCGCAGCGGAAAACCTGCAAAAACAAAGAGCATGTGAACGCACCCTTCCAAGTCATATCTATGGGACAGCTTCTGTCTATTGTTGCCCATGTCCAATTGTCCTGCCGTAAAGCGTATCTCTAAATGCTGTCAAGATGGCAGCCCCCATAATAATTTACAATAAAATTTTAATTAAAACTTATTTTATTAGAATTTTTTTTTTAATGACAACATATTTTTTAAGAAATGTTTGTGACTTTTTCAAATAATCCTGAAATCTTGCAGTTTCAAATCTGTCCACTAGGCCTAAAACTAAGATAAGACTTCCTGTCCTGTACAGGTCACTTCCAAGCAGTCTTCTCCTTATCATCACAGACAGATTACAGTGAAAGGGGACACAGGTGTATAGATGACTGACGAACGCACAATAGCTGTTGCTTACTAATCAGCCTCCCCCTTCTTATGAAATGACCAAGTCACTGAGCATGCTCAGACACCTTTCCTATTCATATCTATGGCACAGCTTCTGTCTATTGTTGTCCTGCTGTAAAGCGTATCTCTAAATGTTGTCAAGATGGCAGCCCCCATAATAATTAACAATAAAATGTAATAAAAAAAAAAATTGTAATAAAATATGTTTTTCTTTTTTTTACATATTTTTAAAGAACTTTTTTGTGACCTTTTTTAAATTATCCTGAAATCTTGCATTTTCCGATCTGGCCACTAGGCCTAAAACTATAATGATACCTTCTGTTCTGTTCACATCACTTCCAATCAATCTTCTCCTTACCATCACAGACAGGATTCCAGTGAAAAGTGACACATGTGTATAGATAACAGATGCACACACAATAGTTGTTGCTTACTAAGCAGCCTCCCCCTCCTTAGAAAACCACCTAGTCACTGAGCATGCTCAGACACCTTTCCAATTCATATCTATGGGACAGCTTATGTCTATTGTCGCCCCTGCTGTACAGCATGTGTCTAGATGCTTTCAAGATGACAGCCCCCGTAATAATGAAATAAAAAAAATAAAAAATTAATAATTATAATTAATATAATGTAATAAAAAAAATTGTAATAAAAAAAAAGTAATAAACAAAAAATCTATGTTATTTATACAGAGTACATTTATAGTGGGTAGAGCTGTGGTCTCCAAACTGTGGTGGTCCTGATGTTGCAAAACTACAACACCCAGCATGCCCAGACAGCCATTTGTTGTCTGGGCATGCTGGGAGCTGTAGTTTTGTAACATCTGGAGCGCCGCAGTTCGAAGACCACAGTAGTAGAGACATGATGGGGTGGGGCTATAACATCACGAGCTCCCGGCTCCAGCGTTAGAACCAGTTTGTTCCAAACTCTAAGCAGCGGAGTATCCCTTTAAAGGGTACTACCATGGAAAACTTTTTTTTTTAATCAACCGGTGCAAGAAAGTTAAACAGATTTGTAAATCACTTCTATTAAAAAAATCTTAATCCTTCCAGTACTTTTTAGGAGCTGTATACTATAGAGAAATCCAAAAAAGAAATGCATTTCCTCTGATGTCACGATCACAGTGCTCTCTGCTGACCTCTGCTGTCCATTATAGGAACTGTGCAGAGCAGGAGAAAATCCCCATAGCAAACATATGCTGCTCTGGACAGTTCCTAAAATGGACAGCAGAGGTCAGCAGAGAGCACTGTGGTCATGACATCAGAGGAAATGCATTTCTTTTTTGGATTTCTCTATAGTATACAGCTCCTAAAAAGTACTGGAAGGATTAAGATTTTTTAATAGAAGTAATTTACAAATCTGTTTAACTTTCTGGCACCAGTTGATTTAAAAAAAAAAAAGTTTTCCATGGTAGTACCCCTTTAAAGGGATACTCCGCTGCTTAGAGTTTGGAACAAACTGGTTCTAACGCTGGAGCCGGGAGCTCGTGACGTCATAGCCCCACCCCATCATGTCTCTACTACTGTGGTCTTCGAACTGCGGTGCTCCAGATGTTACAAAACTACAACTCCCAGCATGCCCAGACAGCCAACGGGGTATTCCAGGAAAAAACTTTTTTATATATATCAACTGGCTCCAGAAAGTTTAACAGATTTGTAAATTACTTCTATTAAAAAATCTTAATCCTTTCAGTACTTATGAGCTTCTGAAGTTAAGGTTGTTCTTTTCTGTCTAAATCCTCTCTGATGACACCTGTCTCGGGAAACGCCCAGTTTAGAAGCAAATCCCCATAGCAAACTTCTTCTAAACTGTGCGGTTCCCGAGACAGGTGTCATCAGAGAGGATTTAGACAGAAAAGAACAACCTTAACTTCAGAAGCTCATAAGTACTGAAAGGATTACGATTTTTTAATAGAAGTAATTTACAAATCTGTTAAACTTTCTGGAGCCAGTTGATATATATAAAAAAGTTTTTTCCTGGAATACCCCTTGAAGTATGAGCTAGAAGCCTATATGCTCTTCTGTACCCGGTACCATCTTGGAGACCCGCCGTGAAACATACCTACGACTAGGTCAGAAACGGGACACTTTCGCTTTTCCTGCTCGCAAAGAGCGGAAACTGAGAAATGTGTGTGTGTTTTTCTATTTCCAAGTAAACCACTTCTCGAATTCCCATGTAAACTGGGTTTAAGAGTGGAAAATCTCTCTTACCTATTCTTTGGGTGGTACAGAATTCTGACATTCCTACAAGCCTGCTTCCCTCTGCCAAGAGCAACAAGGATATTGTCCTTTTAATGTCTTAAAGGCTCTGTTTTCTTGTAATGCCAAATGTAATATTTTTTCGAAAACATTACCCCAGAAGTTTTCCAGCTGAGAAAACAGGCTGGTGAAAAATAGTTTCAGAAAACAAAATAAACCGTGCACAAGACATTCTGGGTGTGTATCCACAGCACATCTGGATTGGGGTATTTAAATTGCGTGGAGTTTTTTTTTTTTTTTTTTTTTAACCCCGCACAGCTGTTTGCGGAGGCCCCTCAGAAGGAGAGCCAGGTCACCAGTCTAGGCTGCACCTTTTTCATCTCCGCACCCTTCTCTCTCTCTCCCTCTTTCTCCATCAAGTCCCTATGAATCAACCGCATGAAAAACACTGTATTCTGGGATCTGTAAGATACGGTACACGGACAACATAGGGTTTTCCGGAGAAATGGGAGGACATCTGCTTTTCCAGAATTTGTTAGGGATAAGCTTCGGGGAAGACGGTTAGTCAGGATGCCCTGAATAGACATTAAAGGGGCACACCGGTGGAAAACTATTTTTATTTTTTAAATCAACTGGTGCCAGAAAGATAAACAGATTTGTAAATTACTTCTATTAATAAATCTTAATCCTTCCAGTACTTATTAGCTGCTGAACACTACAGAAGAAATTATTTTATTTCTGGACACAGAGCTCTCTGCTGAATCACAAGCACAGTGCTCTCTGCTGACATCTCTGTCCATTTTAGGAACTGTCCAGAGCAGCATATGTTTGCTATAGGGAATTTTCTCCTACTCTGGACACTTCTTAAAATGGACAGAGATGTCAGCAGAGAGCACTGTGCTCGTGATGTCAGTAGAGAGCTGTGTGTTCCAAATAGAAAATAATTTCTGTAGTATTCAGCAGCTAATAAGTACTGGAAGGATTAAGATTTTTAAATAGAAGTACAAATCTGTTAAACTTTCTGGCACCAGTTGATTTAAAAAAAAAAAAAAAGTTTTTCACTGGAGTACACATTTAATCCTTCCAGTACTTATTACCCGCTGAATACTACAGAAGAAATTCTTTTCTTTTTGGAAAACAGAGCTCTCTGCTGAATCACAAGCACAGTGCTCTCTGATGACATCTCTGTCCATTTTAGGAACTGACCAGAGCAGTATATGTTTGCCATGGCGATTTTCTCCTACTCTGGACAGTTCTTAAAATGGACAGAGATGTCAGCAGAGAGCTCTGTGCTCGTGGTGTCAGCAGAGAGCACTGTGCTTGTGATGTCAGCAGAGAGCTCTGTGTTCCAAAAAGAAAATAATTTCTTCTGTAGCATTCAGCAGCTTATAAGTACTGGAAGGATTAAGATGTTTAAATAGAAGTAATTTACAAATCTGTTTAACTTTCTGGCACCAGTTGATTTTAAAAAAAATTTCACTGGAGTACCCCTTTAAATTTGTTTCTATTCCAAAATATTTATTTTGCATTTGAATCCCGATTTAGAGGTTCCCCGATTGCCCTATGTAATGTAATGTATATGCAATGCAATGCAATGTATATGCAGGAGCAGGGACACCTGTCAGAGGCAGGAGTCCCTGCTCCGGTCCAGTACACTGAATGGCTGGGCCAAGTGCAGAGAGAATTTCATGGAACTATAAGATACAACAAGTGCTCAGTGCAGGACCTGCTGGCTAAGCCAATCCCTGACCAAGAAGGGACACTATTATGGCCAGCATCGGGGGACCATACGGAGTCGAGCAGGAGCTATGGGGGAGGGACAAGAGGGGGGACCAGGGTTAGGTAAGAATAGGGTTTTTTTGTCCTATTTTTTTCCCAGCCCCAGTAGGATAGGAAATGCGGGTTAACCCCTTTAACCACAACCTTACATGGGCATTCAGAGAACTCTTGTATCAGATGCCATATGTCTCCAGATTAACCTATTAATTTCACCTGCTCTGGATCAATGTCTTCTTTATACATGGCGGTGCTCCTCCTCCTGTGTGTAAACCAAAGGGCTGGCCTTAGGTTATACGGCACACTTTGCAGAATATTCTTTTGGCGTTTTCCAAAAATGAAAGCCAAAAAATTGTTATTGCAAAGAATAAAGCCAATTAAACAGCCTGCAGTTTTTTTTCTTATAAAGCGAATAATTTCAGCGATAATATACACATTTCCTGGGCAGACTCTACACTATCTTCTAATAGGTCCCTGGTGAACAGAATACCTGGAAGTGTTGTGAGCAAAATCACTAAATCAAAAAGTTGGGAGTGGATAAAATAAATACTGAGCAGGATTTTTGCTTCCATTTCACACTGTTCTAGGAACTGAAACGTGGGTCCCCTTCCATCCATCCATCCAGAGCACGATTTCTAAGAACTCTAGAAATTGTAGGGAAATGGAGACACTCGCATCATACTTGTCCAAATATGAGAAGTCCAACTGGAGTGAAGCTGGTCTTCATCATATGGTCTGCTGCAAAACAACCACACCTTCCACAGCCTTAGGCAGGGTTCACACTGTTAGTCTACTGTATGTGGCATATGCTTAAAGGGGTACTCCAGCGCTTAGACATCTTATCCCCTATCCAAAGGATAGGGGATAAGATGCCTGATCGCGGGGGTCCCGCTGCTGGGGACCCCTGTGATCTTGCATGCAGCACCCCAGTTAAAATCAGTCCCCGGAGCATGTTCGCTCCAGGTCTGATTACCAGCGACCACAGGGCCGGTGGCGTGTGACATCATGCCCCCTTCCCGTGTGACGTCACACTCCGCACCTCAATGCAAGCCTATGGGAGGGGGCATGACAGCTGTCACACGGGGGTGGAGGCGGGACGTTACACACCACCGGCCCTGTGGTCGCCGGTAATCAGACACGGAGCGAACACACTCCGGGGACTGATTTTAACTGGGGTGCTGCGTGCAAGATCACGGGGGTCCCCAGCGGCGGGATCCCCGCGATCAGGCATCTTATCCACCATCCTTTGGATAGGGGATAAGATGTCCAAGCGCCGGAGTACCCCTTTAAATCCATATCCATAGACATCTATTCACCTGATGGAGCCTAACAGAGTGTCTTTCTGGCTTCTGTCAAATTTCTTTGGTAGACCTTTTCTTCTGCTAAATGAAATATTGAGTTCTGCATGGCAAACAAAACCTATACCACTGGTAAACATTTTGTTTGTTTTTACTTGGCAGCCTGTGGATGATGGATGTTATGGTCTGCCTGGGCAGTGGCATACTTTGGAGGCATCCTTTGGAGGTATACATTAGTAAAAGCAGTGTGAAAGCAGCCTAAGACTCTTGCTGGACAAGGATAGCCACTATCCATTTTAAAGAAGCACATAAGCATTGTCATGGAAGCGGGACAACAGGGAGTTAGGGAGCCCTCACTGTTACAGCCCTAACTTACAACCGCTGTCCCTTACTTTTGCTCGTCCACCCTAAACGATGGATCGACAACCATGAGGACAGACCCTATACTGCGCTAAAGTGCATGGGCATAAGAGTCAAACAAAACTAAAGCCAAATAGGCTCCTAGCTAACCTAGGAGGACACAAAAATCCAAGATACAAGAAACACAAATACAGACAGAAAACTAACTCACACCTAGATAGACGGATTAGCACAAGGCTTAGAACAGGATTCTATCCTAGGAGATCCAGGATCAAACAAAGTTAAAACAGGACTACTAAAACCCGACAAAGGTACTAAAACAAGGCAAGCTAAAATCTAGATCAAATAACTAGGGCATGGCTAATTAAAGACATTAGTGAACACACAGACATAGCAAAATAATGAAAAGTGTAATTACCAGCACAGAGCAGCACCTGAAGAGGCCTTATATACACTCCCAGTGCTGAAGGGCTGAAAGGTTAACTCTTCTCAAACCAGGGAGAATAAACACAGAAACTGTTCAGAAATAAATGTAACGTCTGAACAGGCAAAGCAGAAAAATTCAAAATACAGATAAATGGATATTACAGACATAGTATGGCTTGAAAGGCTTCAGCAGACGGCAACCAAAGCAAATGGCTGTACTCTTCGATATTCTTCGGCTATTTTTGGCACCCCCATGGACAATGAATGGAGTGGCAGTCGAGTCCATACTCTACTGCTCCATTTAGATAGGAGCTTTGGGACTCAGTTCTCCAGATGCATCATAGTGAGCAGATCCCCCATTATAATATACTCATTCCCTATCCTGTACATAGGTGATATATACAAGGGGGCTGAACATAGGGAAAGTATCCTTTGCTTGAAAGGTGGGCAAAAGTGGTTCAACCTGAAGGGAAGCAGCTGAAGAAGATATGGAGAGGTCCAAGAAGACCAGAATGACAGAGAAAGGGAATCCAGCTCTTGCCCATGACTATCCCTGACAGTCTGTTCTGTACAGAGTGCTAACATAGCCCCTGCAGTCACACAATTTGCACACCCTTAGAGCAAACCCTGGTAATCCATACCATCTAAATATCACTAGTCAAGACTTATGTTCTAGTGAATATTTCAAAGCAAGTGAAAAAGAGTGATGACAGGCCTACATGACCCCCTGAGGAAGCCTACATGGCCCCCTGAGTAGGCAGTGCTCTCACTCCTGTTTTCAAGCAAGCAGGAGAACAGGCTGGTGACCTTACATCAAGATCTACAGTTTTTTTTACATTAAGGTAAACCAGCAGGTCATGATTTATTGTTCGTCCACCCCTAAACTAAAGCATTGTTATTGACTTACTGCTGGGAGCGCTGGGCCGCACAGCTTTCTGGCTTTCCCTGGAGAGAATTTCTAGGAAAGACAAGAAAATACAAGACAAACATTTATTGTCAAAACACATGGCCCACCACTTCCAAGAGACAGTCTTAGAGGGGTACTCCGCCCCTAGACATCGTATCCTCTTTCCAAAGGATAGGGGATAAGATGTCTGATCACACAGGTCCCGCCCCTGGGGACCCCCTCGATCTCTGCTGCAGCACCCCCAGACATTCGGTGCATAGAGAAAACATCGCTCCGTGCCGGATGACTGGTGATGCGGGGTGGAGGCTCATAACGTCATGGTCACGCTCGGGTCGTAACGTCACGGCCACGCCCCCTCAATGCAAGTCTATGTGAGGGCGCTTGATGGCCATCACACCCCCTCCCATAGACTTGCATTGAGGGGGCGTGGCCGTGATGTCACGAGTGGGGCACGGCTGTGATGCCACGAGCCTCTGACGCTGAACTCGACGCTCTAAACGAATGCTGGGTGCAGCACGGAGATCGCGGGGGACCCCAGTGGCGGGACCTCTGCGATCAGACTTCTTATCCCCTATCCTTTGGACAGGGGATAAGATATCTAGGGAAAGAGTACTCCTTTAAATCATTGATGGTCCCAAAAGAGGGCTATCTTGCATTGGTTCATAGCATGCAAACAGAATTTAGTCAACTTTAGGGACTTCGGAGAAGGACTTTTAGGCCTGATGGGCCTAAAAGTCCTTCTGTCCCATATGAGTAAGGAGCACTGTGAATGACATGTTATAGTTGGTGGATCTGTTATAGACCAGTGTTCAAATAGACCAATATATGTAAAAGTCAGGGAACAAGTGTGGAGAATCTTTTTTTTTTTTTTGCTCTAAATATACATATTACAGCTTCCCAGGCTGCCAATTTGCTTATGGGAACCTCTAGGTCTGTCAGGAAGACGTAAAGGTAAGATGTAGAAAGATGTAATACCTTAGAGCAGGTGTTGTCAGTGTAAAATTTACCATCAATTGCAACACATCCGACACAAATACTCGCCAATTAATGTGCGCCAATGTTTGTGTTGGTAATAGTGGAAAAGGTGACAACAGGAAATGCAGCCATATTGGTTATCACTAGAGATGAGTGAATTGATTTCTTTAGAATACATTTTATTCGGAATTTCCCAAAAAATATCCAAAATCTGTTTTGGGAGAATCAAACACTAACAGGAGCAGGGACTCCGGTCAAAGACAGGAGTCCCTGCTCCTGTACGAATCCAGATTGACTGGATCCAGATTCAAGAGAATTTCACAGGATTCGCTCATCTCTAGATGTCACATTTGAATAAGTCTATAACAGAGTCATCTCTAACCACTGTTTCCTGACCAACATGCCTCCAGCTGCTGCAAGACTACAACTCCCAGCATGCTAATGTAAACAACAATTAAGGCTGGGCTTCCTGTTGCCATTTTTCAGATACTGGCATATACCATAGTACATTTGCTTGCCCACTTTTATTGTTAACCATAGGGCAGTAGAAACCCATCAATAAGATCAGTGCAGAGAGATGCAGCTGACACTGGGCAGTATAGTTGCTAAGATAACCATACGATGCCCAGCAAGCTTCATTCACGAATCCCGTTCAGGAATTACAGAGTTCGATTGAATCAGAGGTTTCTGACCCAAGTTTTTGTCGAAGGCTCTCACTGTTGTTGCACCCATTTTCTAGTAACTGCAATTTATTTTGCACCTTTGAATGGCACGGCACTCACCGATGCTAGCATCTTCTCATGAATCTTCATCACATCTGACTATTCCATGGGAAGGTATTACCTGATGCACCCGAGCGTCCGGTCGCATCATCTGCTACTACCCTCCCACTGAATAATTGGATGTCACGAAGATACATGAGAAGACTCCAGCATCGGTGAGTGCTGTGCCGTTCTTGTTATCTCTGTTTCATATTTATTAAAACATAAGTATGCCATCCCTTACTAATCAGTCAGAGAAGATCTGACTGCACACTAGTAGTCCAAATACTCCAACTTTGCCAAACTGGGCCCAGGGCCGGTTCTGCCTATATGCAAAATAGGGAGCCGCCTAGAGCGCCCTCTTGATGGGGGCACCGCTCTGCCCGCTGCAAGAAAGTAACCAGCCAGCATCTGAAGCACTTGCCGCTCATCCCAAGCACCCGCCCAGCCAGAACCACCATCAGGTAAACGGGGGGTTTGTTACAGTGTGTCACCCCAGTTGTAAGGTGATTACACGAGGAGGAGGTTTGTTACAGTGTGTTGCCCCAATAGTAAGGTGGGATGTGTCAAAGGGCGGAGTCCTATACAATAGCATTCATTTAGGGCATTCCTGGAGGTTGTCCCACCCTTATCCCCTGGCCATAAGATTGGGTATAACTGTATGATCGTTTGCCTGGAGAAAAGGTCCTAAAGTGCCCATGGGAATGAAGTGCTTGGCTATCTCCGACAACCCTATTAGTCAATGTAGGAGCAGCAATGTGCAGGCATAATAATTCATGAACCTTTGGCTATTTTAGCCCTTTTTTTCTTTGGATTTTCTTATTTTTGTAAAGAGCCATACCGTTACATTACATTACATGCCTTTGTACCCAAGCTGCGTCTTGTCTCTTCATTAGATCAGCTAATTTAATTTGGGAAGGCGAGCGCTCCCACCGGCCCTCATCTCAATACATTCGTCTGCTTACAATTAGCCAGCAATTTGGGGGGAGTTAAGGAAGAGGCTTGGTTTTCTTTGGCAGGATCCGGCAATGTTATGAGAAGATGTCAGGGCAGGGCGTTAGGGTTTCTAATGACCGTGTGTTTGTGTTTGCCTTTCACACTCTGTTACAATCTGTCTGGGAGACCCTGTGTTACGCACCGTGAAATTAAGGTTGAGTGGGGTTGTGTTTTATATAAACAAGTGTGGGGTAGGAGTGAAGAGCTGGAACACTATGATAATAGAAATAACACAACCAAAATAGCCACCATTCCAATCACACGTTCCCACTGGGATGTGCTGCCTATAGCTGATGCTTATTGTCCTACACTGTTTCTTGTAGGGTTCCAACCGATTTATAGTCTTATACGTATTTATAAAATAGACATAAAATGCATTCTGTGGACGCCAAGAGCTGTAGGCCACTTCACCGCCATGTTGTGTCACTTCTGTAAGGTCAAAACCCAAGAAGGACTCTAAGGTGACATGGAAAAGTAAATTAAATTGGGCTCTAAACGCCCTTGACATATCACAGTATCTTACCTGACTAAAAGTTGTGATGTCTCAGCCGCTAATCTCATAGTGTTGCTTGTTTAAAACCCCTTCTTGATGTCACCCGCAATGTTCCTTACTTTGCCCATGTGTGACTGAAACCTACTTTGTCGATTTAGTAGCTTCTCATTGTGATACACATTTGTTATGCAAGTTACCTTGCAATAAACTCTATGGGATGTCACAAAAGCTGACTTAAAGAGGAATACCCATTTCCCCTAATGGCTTCCCGACCCCTCCAGCCTCCTTGCGGCCGTCGGTGGTAGCATGGAAGTCGAAAACATCTGGCGCATTAATATAAGTGTGACAAAATGGTGTAGCCCTGTGAGCTACGCTGTTCACATAACATCCGGAATTATGCATATTGAGCAACCCGCCCATTTCAGCTGTTTTTGGCTTCTCGACCACCTCCAGTCGGGAAGCCAAAAACAGCTGAAGCGGGTGAGTTTGGAGACTGGAAAATCATTAGGGGTGATGGAAATACTACCCAAACTAAAACTTTCTACTGACTTAACCATAGCTTACCTACATCTACCGCTACATTATTGAAACCTGTGCTATCCTAGTAGTTCACCCTGAGGCACATGAGGCAAACACCAAAAACAGAGGCCATGTAGAAAGGAGAAACCACTACTTTTTAAGAGGGTATTGCCCTCTTGCCTATGGAGTCCCTCTGAAATGGAAGCGATTTTACATTTAGGGAATTGTAATGCTTCATTTCCCCTAAGCTGGCACTGCTGGGTCACTGAACACTGGTTCGATTACCTCACAGATCACAACTGCTCACTGGAGGTCTAAGCTTTGGACACCCTGTGGTTAAACTACTTGTAAGTTGAAAAGACATGGGGGGGGGGGGGTTTATCATTGTCTGCTCTGGGTGCTCTCTAAGTGGGCGGAGCTTGGCATAAAGTGGGCATGACTGGATGTGTGGTCTCATGATACTTCAGATTTATCGCAATTTACGCTACAAAGGAAGCCTAAATTGTAGTGAACATCTATGCTAAGTCAGCACTGTCGTAGATATCAGTAGCCCGGCACACGGCCCGCTTCACCTCTTAATAAATCAGGGAAGATGAAAGCAGCACGCCTTCATATGGAGAGCGATGTGTGAAGCCCCGGGCCGGTCTTGATGAATTCTCTCCAAGGTGCCTACAGAATGTCACCACTTGAGCAGGTGAAACCGAGAAAAAATACAGGCTGTGGGCATAATAGTTTTAGTAAAAAAAAAAAAAAACTGTGCTGCTGTATGCTATGGAGGAAGTCTCTACACAGTGCTCTCTGCTGCCACCCCTGTCCATGTCAGGAAATGTCCAGAGAAAGAGCAAATCCCCATAATGAACCTATCCGGCTTTTTTTATTTTTTTTTGGGATCAGAGTACCACAACCCATTGGGGTGCCCAAAGGTCTCAGGGAGTATGTGAGTATGAAGTGATGCAGGAGTTGTCACTCCCTGCTTAATTGTATCTGGATGACCACATAAACAAGGTTCACCTGATGGACTCAAGCTTGTGTTGAATGAAGGATGTCTTGTACGGACAAGGCTGGTAGGTAGGCCTAGTTCTATCTCCGGTGCCTCACTCTCTGATAATGGCTTGAGACTTGCGGTTGGCTTCTATGCTGCCCTGGAGTTTGCAAGTCACTTGGACATTGGCTCAGAACTTAGAGAAATAGTTTGTAGGGTTGAAAAAAGGCAAGAATCCATCAAGTTCAACCTGAAACTCTACTGCGTTGATCCAGAGGAAGAAAAAAAAAAACATGAGGCTGATGCCAATTGCCCTATTACAGAGGAAAAATTCCTTCCTGACCCCAACATGGCGATCAGAATAACATTCCCCATAAATCTAGTATCCATAACCTGTAATAATATTACTCTCTAGAAAAACATCCGGGCCCCCCTTGAACTAGTTTATTGAGTCAGACATCACAACATCATGGGGCAGAGAGTTCCATAGTCTCACTGCTCTTACAGTAAAGAATCTCTTTTTTTTTTTTTTTTTTTTTAATCAACTGGTGCCAGAAAGTTAAACAGATTTGTAAATGATTGCAAAATAGATTTGGAGAGAGCTTTCTGCTGACATCACGAGCACAGTGCTCTCTGCTGACATCTCTGTCCATTTTAAGAACTGTCCAAAGTAGGAGAAAATCCCCATAGCAAATATATGCAGCTCTGGACAGTTCCTAAAATGGACAGAGATGTCAGCAGAGAGCACTGTGTTCCAAAAAGAAAATAATTTCCTCTGTAGTATTCAGCAGATAAGTACTTGAAGGATTAAGATTTTTTAATAGTAGTAATTTACAAATCTGTTTAACTTTCTGGCACCATTTGATGAAAAAAAAAAAAAAAAGTTTTCCACCAGAGAACCCCTTTAAGAGCCTGATGCCTTTGCAAAATGAAGATCACTGTGACGTCTTCACAGGTGAGCACTGAGCAGGTACTAGATCTAGGTTGTTCTTTTCCAGTAGGCTTATGGAACAAGATGACGGGGTTAAAGAGTAGATGTATTTACACTATTGGTAGAGCAAAGTTTCATGCTCAGCTCACCACCACTTGGCCTTCTTAAGAGCCTGATGCCTTCCCTAAACGAAGATCACTGTGACGTCTTCACAGGTTGACACTGAGCAGATACTTCAGGACTGTGGTCTAAGTTGTTCTTTTCCAGTAGGGTCATGAAATGAGATGACGAGGTTAAAGAGTAGACATATTTACGCTATTGGTTAGTCCAATCCCTTATTTTTTGCAAAAACCATGCCATCTCGTCCATGGGCCTCGTCTGATATTGCAGCTCAGTCCTACTGCAAGACCAGAAAGGGCCTATGGAGAAGACTTCTTGACCCCCTTGATCTCTTACTGACAGATAGACAGCAGGCACTAAATTCCATGTAAAACACGAGTATCCTGCCCCAAGTAAGAGGTGAGGTTTCGGTATAATGGATGATGTGGAATGAGTTGTTCTCTCCGGCAGGTGAAGGCAGGCGCTGATTTACGGCTTTAATAGGTTAATCCATTTAACAGCGACGAATAATCATATTTCACCTATCCGATACACAAAAAAGGTTTCTAGGGAGGTGACAGCTTTATGCTCTCTGCGGGTTTACTAGCTTACTCTGCCCATATGAGTCACAGGGCGATGAGCGCTACATCCCCTTTTCGGCCTACGAAGATCAATGCAGATATAAAAAAAAAAAAGGAGCCCCCTGAATATAACATTAAATCCTCCAGGACTCATTTCATTAGACTGGATGGGGCAATGTTCAATTCCTTCTATGACTTAATGTAGTGTTTCCCAACCAGTGCGAATCCAGCTGTTGCAAAACTACAACTCCCAGCATGCCCGGACAGACTTCGGCTGTCCGGGCATGCTGGGAGTTTTAGTTTTGCAACAGCTGAGGGCACCCTGGTTAGGAACACTGCCCTAATGTGAAATGTGCTTAGGGGATCCTGACCACTGCTTCATGTACCCCTAGTGTCAAGTAGCTTCAGAATAAAAGGAATACAACGCTTGTTGCATTTGTGGTGGCCCAGTACGGGATGGTGTTTCCTGTCAGGCAGTGTCCCCAGGGCCCCCTGCAGTTGTTTTCCCCCATGTAAATATGTTATGCATTTTATTGTGTGTTGTGACTTTAATAAATGTACCCTGTGATTGTTACCCAGGAGGTACTAATGACCAGCTGACCCCAAAGGTGACCTATGGGCTCCCTGCTGGTCTCCCCCATATAAGCCCTGGGTGGATCTTCTCTCTCTCCTCTGCTGAGGTCCAGTGCAGTCCTGTCTAGTGTGTGTGTCCAGAGTGTTAGAGACCTCAAAGTCCAGTCCTGCAGCCGCCATCAAGTCATGTAAGATAAAGTCACAGCTTTATGAGTCAAGTCAAGTCAGTCCCTGTCATCTGTCAAGTCAACGGGGTCTGCATTCCTACTACAGTCCTACTACAAGTCCCAGCAAGTCCTTAAGGTCTCTGCATCACTGGTCACCTCCTTCGGCCCTGGCTGAACTGTATAGACTTTACCATCTGTCTACAATCAGTAAAGCTACTGTTGGTCCGTAACTTGGCGTCAGAGTCTTTATTGCCCCCGTGCCTAGCCCAGCATGTAGCGGTATACCTTCAGGTGGTTTTAGGCTTAACCACACCCTGGCGTCACAAATACAAGGGGTTAAAGCCATCTGCCCCTTGGTTAACAACATCTGCCCTCAAAACACCCCACTACCACACATTAGTAGTCTGAGGTGGCGCCACCTCTTGTCAGAAGGGGGCAGCAAAGTTTAACCCCCTTCCTGACCCATTCCGTACATTTATGAGCAAGGGAACATAGACTAACACGTTCAATTCCATAAACATAGGACTTTCCAGATACGACAGTAATACAGGCCTCCGTATACAAAGGATAGGGGATAAGATGTCTGATCGCGGGGGGTCCCACCACTGGGGACCACCGTGATCTCCCTGCTGCACCCGGCGTTCATTTAGAGCGTCGGGTGCAGCGCCGGAGGCTCGTGACATCACGGCCACGCCCCACTCGTGATGTCACAGCCACGCCCCCTCAATGCAAGTCTATGGGAGATAGACTTGCATTGGGGGGGCGTGGCTGTGATGTCACGAGCAAAGCGTGACCGTGACTTCACAAGTCTCCGCCCCGCATTGCCAGTCATCCAGCTCGGAGCGAAGTTCGCTTCGTGCATCGGATGTCTGGGGTGCCGCAGCCGACATCCTGGGGGTCCCCATCGGAGGGACCCCTGCGATCAGACATCTTATCCCCTATCCTTTGGATAGGGGATAAGATGTCTAGGGGCGGAGTACCCCTTTAATATCTATTGACTAAAGAGAAGCATAGTATGGTACACAATGTCTTCAAGGACTATTGTAGCTTCTAATCAGGTATTCCTACCAAACCTATTCATCCATTTCTACTCCATCGAGATCACTTTGATGGCAGTGAAAGGGTGTACAGTATAGAGACATCTCAGATACTCTTCCTGAGAATCACTTTGTAGATGACTCTTGACGCCTTCTTAAAGATTCTTCAGAGAGTGATTGATAATTATCAACGGCAAAAAAATTCATTACGTCTCGGACCCGGCAATTAACATTAGCTCTTACCATTTGCATATTCTGGGGATAATTTATGCCGGGGCTGGAAGAGAAAACTTTCCGCAGAACTTATTGATTGAGGGAGAGCGGCCAGATGTTACAGTCACCAGGACTCTGGATGGGAGACTAGGAGGAGATGAAGGACATTAGCAAAGTTAAGGAGGCATGATGGATGGGCCCAATGAGGTTCTCGGACGTAGACGGCTTCTTTCAACAAAATGGAAGTGAGAGAAACGCTGGTGAAATGGCCACTTATAAGGACGGATGGGTTGTATCGGGATTGTGAATTAATGGATCAATAGGAGAACCTTTCAAGCTCAATACGTGTTATGGGAAATTCTATTCATATAAAAGCCGACCTAAAAGAAGAACGTCAAAACAGATTTGCTGAAGGATTTTAAATCTTGACAAGAATCTTTTAGGTCATGTCAAACCCATTAAACCAACCGGTCTTCAAGGGATACTCCACCCCTAGATATCTCCTCCTCCCCTATCCAAAGGATAGGGGATAAGATGTCTGATCATGGGGGGTCCCACAGCTGGGACCCCTACGATCTCTGTGCAGCACCCGTCGTTCGTTTAGAACACTGGGTGCAGGCAGCAATGGTCATGACGTCACAAACACGCCCCTTGTGACATCAGGCCACGCTCCCTCAATGCAAGTCTATGGGCCGCCACGCCCCCGCCCATAGACTTGCATTGAGGGGGCGAGGCGAGGCGTGACATCACGAGGGGCGTGTCTGTGTTGTCATGTCTCCCGCCGCCCGCTCCAAGCGTTCGGAACAAAATGTTCCAAATGCTGGGGCAGCAGAGTACCCCTTTCTATTGAGAAAAAGCTGAAAATGCCTACTGGTTGAAGGCAAGTGTTACAGTTGGACCATGATGATGGAGTAATGTTGGTACGGGGTTCCTCACCCATCATAGGAACAGGTTTACCAGCTGGGATACGGAGTACTCTTCTGGTGCAGAGAGCTCCACGTATAAGTCACAGATGTCCAAATCCACACAAATTTATGGCACAGTCTCAAGACAAACTAGACTTGGGGTCATGAAACTCCTTCATCAAGTTACATGAGATGGTAATAAACAAAATCTCCTGTGACTTGAGGAAGGGCTTTCATGACCCTGTCTTAACAATGTGCAATAAATATGTGTGGATTTGGACATCTAGCTTCTGTGACTGTATCGGGGGAGCTTTCTGCACCAGAGGATTACTCCTTATCCCAGTAGGTGAAGCTGTTGGGACATCCGCTCTTCTTCTGATCCTCTCTTGTTGTCTGGTAGGCACCTTTGGAGTCATGCTACCATTGAGACATTACACCCATTTTGTGCCTACTACGTAACTTATTAAGGTGAGCCTCCATATGTCCAACTACTATGTCTCCTTACCTGAAATGTACTTGCTTTATGTTCTTTTCCTTTTTAAACCCTCAGCTAACATGTACCCGTTATAATTGTGGTGCCACGGGTGGAATGTGGTTGAGATGCAAAATTCGTGATGCCAGGGCAATGTTAACCTACACGTTCCTAGGTTTTGATAGTTCTCCTTCACCAGGCGCGGGGACAATGATGACCATGATGCAAGGTTACGGCAAACTATCTTTACTGAGGCAGAGGTGTTGTTACAGACTTCCCAGTGCAGATTTATGTTGAGGGAAGTACAGAGTGAGCCTGGGAAACCTGTCGCCTTGCTGGGACTTGTAGTTGCTGAAACTGCAGACTTGAGATTTATGACAGCCCAAGCTGAATTAGAGACTTTAGACTAACTGACTGAAGACTATTTTTCCCCTAGAGCGTTGTGCTTACCACCAGGATTTAACTTCACCTGAGCGATGGGGTTTTCATGGAATTGATGTAGCTGTAGATTTGAGAGTTTTCTTTTCCTTGGGCCTCCGTTGACTTTTTCACCCACTTCTCCACAACTGAACTTGAGCTGGACTTAGACTCCTCTCTCCTCACAACTGAGACTAAACCCAGACTGAACAGCTCCTCCCCCCTACACTATATAGTGGCCAATGTTGGGGGGCTCCCATTGGGGCATCAGGGAAACTGACAGCCTACCCTGACAGCCTTCAGGTAGTTTCATTATCAAATCTCATGTTGTTAAACACAATTTTTTACTTTAAAAAGTCAATATTTTGGACTTCGTATGGTCTTATGCTTATGTATGAATCAGGGAGAGGGTGACGTGATGATCTTTTTGTTGTTGTTTTTTTTTGTAATGTCTAAATTGTTTTTCAAGAACATCAAGACATTCATTTTGAGTTCGGAAGTGTAAGAAAAACTAAACTATTAAAATAGTTTTTAGACCCTTGACTCAGTACTTGAGGCCCCATTGGTAGCGATTACAACCTCCAGTCTTTTTGGGGTTTAGGCCACATGGTTTACACCCCTGGATTTGGTGATTCTCTGCAGATCCTCTCAAACTCCCTTAGGTTGGATGAAGACCATCGGCGGAAGCCATTATCAGATCTCTCTAGAGATGTCCGATTGGGTTTAAGTCAGGGTTCTGGCTGGACCACTTTAAGGGCATTCGCAGAGTTGTCCCTATCTCCCCTGTGTGCTTCGGGGAACTTCTCTTCTGAGGACCCCCGATGTTTGCTGGGGCCTCCAGCTCTAGGAAACGTCCTTTTAAGAGTTACGGAGATCACTGTGCTGAACTTTCGGTGCAGCAGAATATTTTGTCCCATTCTCATACACTGTAAGCTGGGAGACCTTATATACACTGGGGTGTGTCTTTCCAAATCATGTCCAATCAGCAGTGGGGTCCAAACTCCGGACCTCCAGATGTTGCAAAACTACAATTCCCATCATGCCCAGACAGCGTTGGCTGTCCGGGCATGATGGGAGTTGTAGTTTTGCAACATCTGGAGCTCCACAGTTTGAACACCCCTGCTATAAAAAGTCATTCCTCGCAGTCTCATCATTCTGCTCATATTGTATAACAAATGGCGAAAAATATATATAAAAAATAAATTAATTAAATAAATAAATAAATAAATACATTAATAATCAAATAAATAAATACATTAATAATCAAATAAATAAATAAATAAAATATAAAATAAAAAAAAAATTAAATGTAAGAATCATAAATATTATGTAGGTAATAATAATACTAAAGACCTTCCCTTCAAATGATAATAAAGCTTCTTCAGGTCTGCCCTATTAACATTCGGTTCTGCAAAGACCCACAAAAGAGTAAACAAACCATCAAAGCCTGCCATTGACTGTCCGGGCATGATGGGAGAGAGTTTTGCAACATCTGGAGGTCCACGGTTTTTACACCACTGCTATAAAAAGTCATTCCTCACCGTCCTATCATTCTGCTCATATTGTATAACAAATGGCAAAAAATATTAAAAAATAAATAAATAATGAATTAAATAAATAAATAATTAAATAACATAAATAAATAAAATATAGAAAAAATAAATAAATAAAACATAAGAATCATAAATATTATGTAGGTAATAATAATACTCTTCAAAGACCTATTCTTCAAATGACACTATAGCTCTTCACATCGGCCGTATTCAGATTCGGTTCTGCAAGGGCCAGCAAAAGGGTTAACCATCAAAGCCTGCCGTTGGCTGTCCAGGCATGATGGGAGTTTTGCAACATCTGGAGGTCCACAGTTTGGACACCACTGCTATAAAAAGTCATTCCTCCATTCTGCTCATAAATGGCAAAAAAATATTAAATAAATAATTAAATAAATAAAACATAAGAATCATAAATATAATGTAGATAATAATAATACTCTTCAAAGACCTATTCTTCAAATTACACTATAGCTTCCTCACATCTACCGTATTTACATTCGGTTCTGCAAGGGCCCGCGAAAGGGTTAAACCATCAAAGCCTGCCACTGGTGCTATATAAAACATGTATAGTTACCAAAGCAATAAAGCAGGTTTATTAGCAGCCTCGGAGTGGGTTATGTTCCAGTGACAGACACTATTACGAGAAAACATCTGCATGCGCTTGTGTCAGGAGCCAGCTCCGGTAACCGAATCTCCGTGTGCGGTACTCGTGCCAGGGACTTCATTTTTTGTGACAGGGATAAGTAGCTGTTTCTTGTTTTCCTTCTTTTTTTTTTTACTTTTTACTTTTTTTTCTTCTTTTTCCTCTTTCAAAGAAGGAAATCTTAACTGCATCCAGATACAAAAGTGTGAAGAGATTTATGGGGCTGTCTTGGCCCTAAGGTGAGCTGGGGGCGATGATAACCTAAGGAGTATGTGAGCAGAAACAGACTAAGTGCACAAATGTCATGTAGCTAAACCAGTTCTTAAGACATTGTGATCACTTCATTTCATGCTAAATCCAATTTCCGAATCAGGGTCTCCGAGGTTGTGGCTGAGGGGCTTTAACAGGGCCGGCTCTGCCTATAGGCAAAATAGGCAGCCGCCTAGAGCGCCCTCTTGATGGAGGGAGCCACTATGCCTGCCGCAAGAAAGTTAGACAACCAGCATCCGAGCCACTCACTCAGCCAACATGGGGCGCATCAATTTTGGCCAATGGGCAGAGTCAAGAGGAGAGGGTGGCAATATTAGAACAGTAGAAGAACTAAGATTGTACAGTGGTCACCAACCTTGAGAAACAGGTTGTAGACCACTGGTGTAGACGTATCTCAAGACGTTTTAGATTTGTGTACTGGGAAAGATTCTGGCTTGGCATATAAACCCCAGTCATGTTTCAAGGCCCTTTACGGATCGAACATTTATTTGAAGAAATGCATGACTATTTGATTCTCCTTTTTCCAAATGGCACAATTCAGTCCTGGAAATTAGTTCTTAAGAATAGCAGCAGTAGGACTGAGATTGTACAGTGGTCACCAATCTTGAGAAACACATGTTAAACGGGTACTCCGGTGCGCCAGCATTCTGAACATTTACTTCAGGGGCCGTTGCCCAGTTGTGGGCCACCATTTAGGGATAATCGACTAAGTAGTTAAAGGAGTAGTCCAGTCCTGAAAAACTTATCCCCTATCCTAAGGATAGGGGATAAGTTTCAGATCGGGGGGGGGGGTCCCCCGTGATCTCCTGCAGCCCGCGGAAAGGGGGAGGGTTTACCACCGCACAAAGCAGCGGCCGACACCCCCCCTCAATACAGCGCTATGGCAGAGCGGGAGATTGCCGAAGGCAGCGCTCCGGTTCTGCCATAGAGTTGTATTAAGGGGGCTTGTCAGCCGCCGCTTCGTGCGGTGGTCAACGCGCCCCCTTCCCTGCTGGGGCCCCGTACAGGAGATCGCGGGGGGGCCCCAGCGGTCGACCCCCCCCCCCCGCGCAATCTGAAACTTATCCTAACAATAGGGGATACGTTTTTCAGGACTGGGCTACTCCTTTAAGGACAGTGGTTGGGGCTTAATCCAGGTCTGCCCTTCCCTCTACCCCTTGGCCATGACAAAAATGACCTTATTTACCAATGTTGAAAATGGATTTGATCATTGGCACTATACAAGTCCTATTCTATTAACTAAGAATTCTCTAAAAGGGTATATAATGTGGGTTTTCTACACTGGACAACCCCTTTAGGTCTGTTTCGGAATTCCACCACTATATGGTCTGATAAAGGGTTGTGTACTGTCACCAAACCTTTTCTGGTCTCCTGGGATCTCGTAGGAGGACTGTGAGAGTACTTCAGTTTTACCTGGTAAATGTGAGCCTTTCTGTGGCTTAGACACATGTCTGGCGGCTCCTGAGACTCCCAGCTGTGATTTTCTTGGCAGATGTTAAGAGGAAGAAAGGACAGGTGTTATTCTTGGATGGTAGGAGCACATGTCAGCTGACTAGTCCCTTACCGCGGTCTGCGGGCACTGCAAGGTCACACCCCACCTTCATCCTCAGGATATCTACCTTCTAAAGGGCAGTGAGGAGAACTGTCCTGGGAGTCACGGACAATATGTATATACTATGTGATGGCATTGGATTGAGAAGCGTGAAACGTGCTGTGACTGAGTCTGGGATCACAGACAATCGCGCGACAGATAAGAAATAGACGTGACTTCTGATTGTCTGTGTAGACTCCATATAGGATACTTAATGTACATAATGAGAAGGACGACAGCCTCAAAATAATATTGAGTAGCCTGGGGTCCTATTACTTAGAGAAAAAAAAAATTAAGATGTTCCTTTCATTAGAAGAACTCCGAGACAGCGGGTCTGAGAACAACACAGAATTCCCATTAACTAGGCAGAAAACACAGGATAAGGATCTCCTAATTATAGTCCGGGGGAGTAACCCTTTCACCGCAAGAAGAAACCCTCATACGTTCTGGAAAAAAAAGGCAAGAAGTGCATTCTGACACTGTATTCTATTCTATGGCGGCTAGGGCAGTGGTCTCACACTGTGGCCCTCCAGATGTTGCAAAACTTCAACTCCCAGCATGCCCGGACAGCCAACGGCTGTCCGGGCATGCTGGGAGTTGAAGTTTTGCAACATCTGGAGGGCCACAGTGCGAGACCTTTAGTCTAGGGCCACATGGTTATCTTTGGGAGTGCTTGGGCAGCAGAAAGTCCTGTTTGAATTCCAATTCTGATTTGGAAATCATCCGATTGCTCTGCCATTCCCCCATGCAAAATATGTGCAAGAGCATGGACTTATATCGAAGACAAGAGTCCCTGCTCCTGTCCAGTACACTGAGCAGTGGCTGTGTTCTCCCAGCACCAAAGGATATCCTGTTGGCTAAAGATTGCATCGGGCATCCCTGCTGTCTCTGCGTTGGGCCTACTGCTCCATTGCCTGACCTGTTGTAATGTGATATATTGTTGTTATGCCTTAATGATGCACTGTACCTTTAAAGGATTGTGGCAGAGTGAACAGGTGACCCTGATGCCCCAATGGGAAACCCCCAAACCTGGCCTTAATGTAGTGTAGGGAAGGCGGGCTGATTGGTCTAGTTGGTAATTCAGGAGTAGAGTGCAGGTACCGTGAGGAGAAGCCTAGGGAGAAGAAAACCTTAAAATTCAACAGCCACACCAATTTCAAGAAGGCCCCAGCACACTGGTAAATGTCAAAGCCTCTTGGGGAAAATCACGTCTTCAGTCAGTCAAGTTAAGTCTGTCAAGTCAGCATGGGCTGTAAATAATCTGAAAGCTGCAACAACTGCAACTACAACTCCCAGCAAGGTGACAGGTTCCCTGGGTTACCCGCTGCACATTGTCAAAGATTCAGTTATTTCAGCAACAGTTAAAATAGTTATCCATGACCTTACATAAATCTATTCTTCCCCCCCCCCCCCCCCCCCCCCGCCTGGCCCAGGAGAAGCTTATCTCATCCTCAGACCATGGAGGTTAACGGTGCCCTGGCATCACAAACTTTACCTTACACCCTACCTTCAATCACTCCTATTACCATTGGCGTCACAAATTGTGTTATAGCATCCACACCATAGGCACCACAGTGGCAATGTTTCTTTATTGATGAAATATTATTGGGTGAATTTAATATGAAGTGTATTAAAGAGCTAGGTGTCTGACAGAACTTCTTTTCGACTTCCTCAGTTAGTAGAAATCGGCCAATGAAAGACTTAACCTTGGTACCAGTGCTTTGTTTGTTGGGGGGGGGGGGTGGTTTACCCGATCATGTGGGAGATATCCTCGACCCTCGTACTGTTAATACACTAAACATACATATATAAACTAAGCCACTATAAATACTACTTACATCTCTGTCTATATCACAAATGGAGCCATTGTATTGCAAGTTATTGTAATATATTGTTATTGGGGCTCAAAGTCTGAGGGGCCCCCTAGGAGGCAAGAATTAGGGGAGATTTATAAAAACCTGTCCAGAGGAAAAGTTGACTAGTTGCCCATAGCAACCAATCAGATCGCTTCTTTCATTTTTCAGAAGCCTCTTGAAAATGAAAGAAGCGATCAGATTGGTTGCTATGGGTAACTTGTGTGGCTATCTAGCACTAGAATGATGAAACGAATAGATAGATAGATAGATAGATAGATAGATCGATATGAGAGAGATAGATATGAGATAGATATGAGATAGATATGAGATAGATTGATAGATATGAGATAGATAGATAGTGAGATATGAGATAGATAGATAGATATGAGATAGATTGATAGATATGAGATAGATAGATAGATAGATAGATATGAGATAGATAGATAGAGAGATATGAGATAAATGATAGATAGATAGATATGAGATAAATGATAAATAGATATGAGATAGATGAAAGATATGTAGTGTCTGGGGTGTTGTTATGGTGAATGAAGGGTCTGGGGGTATTAACCCTTAATTGTCGTGACGCCAGGGTGCGGTTTGCTTAATAGTAATGTTCCTGCTGCCAACCAGCCCACAAACGGCAGGGATAATAAACAGAATGTCCACAGCAGATTTTATCAAGTAACTGGAAAACTTTACTTTAACTGATATGCAACAGTCTTTACAATTATGCAGTCTTTGGGAGAGAACCGGGATGCAGGTTCCTCACAGGTTTTGCTGGGACTTGAAATAATGAGCTTTTTTTTATGCAGGCCACTGTGCTACTAATTATAAGAATTTAGCTGGCAGTAGTCACAGAGGATTTGATAGGTTGAGCTGGATAACTCACGGTTTTAGTGGCTGCTGGTTCTTTCAGGCTTTGGTCTAGATGAATTGAATGAAGTTAATAATATATCAACATAATTCACATGAGGCGACCAGGGGTAAGCACTGCAAGAGAGCCCTATGGAAATGGAGGGACTCTGGCTGAGGGGACTTTATACAGGGACAGGACCAGGTCCTGTACCTGGACACCACAGATAGATAACATAGATATGAGATAGATAGATAGATAGATATGAGATAGATATGAAATAGATAGATAGATATGAGATAGATAAATAGATATGAGATAGATAGATATGAGATAGATAGATAGATAGATAGATATGAGATAGATATGAAATAGATAGATAGATATGAGATAGATAGATATGAGATACATAGACATGAGATAGATTGATAGATAGATATGAGATAGATAGATAGATAGATAGATATGAGATAGATTAATAAATAGATATGAGATATATAATTTTGATCTCTGCTGGGGTATTCTCTCTCTTGAGAAGGATTTTTCCCATTGCAGCCTTCTATGGGTTAATGTATATGGCTTCGCTCCCCTCCTCTGTAAAAATCCATTAGGTTTCAGACCAATATGTTTAGCAGAGACGTCCCCTGATGGAGGATCATACATGACCGGAGAGATGCTAGATTGTTGTTTTACATCTTGGCGCAAGAAGCTTGGAGCCTGTGAATAATGGTGAAATAGGTAGAGTCCTGACTGTACTTCTATGAGGAACCAGGGAAATATCCCTGAGGACAGAGCAGAGACACTGAGGGGACAGGAGGATGGGGGATCTGGACTGTGTGCACAGCAAGGAATGGGAGAAGACTGTACAGAAGTCAACTCCAGACTGTGGACGACAGGATGTCCGGGCATCTAAAGGTCCACAGTATGGAGACCACTACTATAGACACAATGGCAGCAGTGCTGAAAGATTAAGCCCTGAGAGATAGACAAACGGATAGCTAGATCGAAAGATTGATATGAGGTAAATAGATATGAGATGCACAGTTTGGGCCACCAGGGTAGCGTTAACCAGCACGCACCAAGGTTTAGACAGTTCTACTGGGCCAAGCACTGGGGAAAATAATGACTACAGATTTAGGGTTACAGAAAACTATATTTTACTGAGGCAGGAATGATGGTAATATCCTTTATGGTACATGTCAGAGCAGGGGAAGTGCAGAGTAAAACTTGGGAGCCTTTTGCCTTGCTGGGACTTGTGGTACTTTCACTTAATTGACTTTTAGTTACTGTAGACTTTAGACCGGGACTTTTAGGTTTTAGACTTGTGAATTGAGATCACCTAAGCTGACTTTGGATGGCTTTCCATCTCTTGCTATCCGAGACTGCAGACTGAACCTTTGCGATGGGGTGGTCACTACCTTCTTACTTCTCCTCAGGTCTCCCACAGGTTATCACAGACTTCTCCTGACTCCTCTCCTCACTTTACCTCAGCTCTAAACTGAATAACTTCTCCCCCTACGATATATAAGGCTAGGGGGCATCCCACTGGGCATCAGGATCACATGATGCACTCTGCATGACTTCCCTTAAAGACACAGTAACACTGATAAACATGTACATACCACAAATTCACAAGATAAAATACACTATATTCTGAAATAGTGGGCCCAGAACAGGGACACTGGAAGTGCCTGAGGTAACATTTACCTGACAGGACAACATTGTGTACTGGGTCACGATAGATAGATAGATAGGAGATAGAGAGATAGATAGAGAGATAGATATGAGATAGGTAGCTATGAGATAGATAGATATGAGATATATAGATGGATATGAGATAGATATGTGATGTCCCAGTACGGGATATGGTCCAGTACAGTACTTGAGCCCTGTCAGGTTGAGTCCCTCTGTGTCCTCCTGCAGCGTCTCCCCCATAGTGTTATATGGATTATGTATTAAGGACCTTTGAGTTAATCACAAGATACTGTTGTCACATGTTCAAGTCACATGTTTTGTTACCCAGAGAGCACCAGGTGACCTGCAGCTTGACCTATGGGCTCCTTGCTCAGCCCCTCTTTATAAGAGGGGGAGGTACTACAATCTCTCCAGCACATCAGGAGGCCTCAAGCCTAAATTACAGCCACAAGTCAGCAAGTCAAGTCTATTTTATACAACGTGGTTGTCCTAAAGTCACTTCAAGTCCCAGCAAGCTGCGAGGTCCCCTGTGTTACTGGTCACCTCTCTGGGATCTTGGCCTAGCTGTAAAGACTGTACCATCTGTCTACCTCAGTAAAGCTAGCGTTAACCCTAACCTGGTGTTGGACTATTATTACCCTGCCTAACCTAGGAGCACCCTGCCTTCGGGTGGTTACTTAGGAAAACCACACCCTGGCGTCACTAACATTTAGGGGTTAATAACATCTGCCCCATACACCACATCGCACCCCCATGGCTCACCACAAAACTTTGGCATCACGAACAGGATACAGGTGCGTGCCTTAGCCATAAAGCCGCAAGTTCTCCCTACCTAGTCTGAGTCTGAATTGTGTCGAAGAAAAATTGCATGCATATGCAAAAACGTTTGCGCCAGAAAGTTGTACTGGACTTTGTTACTGTAATGTGTCTCTACAGTGGCGCTGAAAAAAATAGAGGGGGCGGTAAAGAAGACTGTGCTGTTTATTGTGAAGAAGTTTGCAAAAGTTAAATTGACGATGTGTAAAATCAGGACTGAAGCCATGTTGCACGCCAAAATGTCTGCCGTATCTGAAAGGGTTAATCTGATGGTCAAGAAGCACTCAAAAGGTTCCCACGAAAGTTAGCGTCCCGCCCCCGGGCGTGGTGATTATGTTGCCGTGTCCAGTCCGAGGTGGAACTTGAAAGGTCCGCCCCTTGTTGCCAGGGGGGCGGACGAAGAGGATGCATCACTTAGAGTCGCTTCCGATCCCAGGCCCCGCTGATGATGTCCTTCCGGCCGGCGGCCATCTTGTCGGAGACCAGTATAAGAAGCGACGCTGAGCCTGACCTCTTCAGTTCACCGGAAGTGCTGGTTGAGAGTGAAACGATGGCGGAGTCGCAGCAATCCACGTGTGCCGGGAGGCCAAAGATGGCACCAGAGGATCAGCTCATTGCCGCGGCAGCAGCATGGGTGTTTCAAGAGTTATCGGAACGCCTGTACAAGCTGTCCATCGGGGCAGACAATGTCCACCTGAAGGTGCCTTTGCCAGAGAACGATGGAGAGTGGGCCGCAACCCCGACTAAAGCTATGCCGGAATCATCATGAAAGCCGTTGCTGGTGAGGTTGCCGGGGTTCCTGGGCCAAGATACAGTCGGAGGAGTCGGAAGTGAGTACCCTGGCTGTTGCCGCGTTCTCTACCCCTCCATCTACCCCCAGTCCATAGCCTGCACCCCAGGTCCAGCAGCCCCCAGCACATCCCCGGTCACCACCATTACTTAGGTGGCTATTTGGCGATGAGCCGGACCTAATCCAGTATATGAGGGAGCATCTCCTTCCTCAGCCAGGGAAGCCCCTTCCCTCAGTTCCTCCCCCAGTCCGAAAGGGCCTAAAGAGATGCTGAGGTTGCCGCAATTGTGGAGGAACTGAGGGTCCAGAGACAGGAAAGGTATGGGCTTCAGCTGCTGCTGTTTGAGGTGCGCCAGCAGCAGCAACAAGACACCAAGAAGCTGGAGGCCCTATATATCCAGAAGTTAGAGTACCCCCACCCCTGGAGCACCGCCGCACAAATTCGATAAAGTAAGGGGGTGTAGCACCCTTATGGACTGACACCACAGGGGCATCCTCCTAGTGAACAGGAGGGCAGTGCAGAGGGTCTGCCTCCCCCCAGCTATGTATTCTCTCAAGAGCAGGAAGATTGTGGAATATACCCCCGTACAAAGCCTGCGAGGAGAATGGGCAGCAGCTGTGGTCAGGCCTAAGAACCCTTCGCAAATTCCTTTTGCCTACTTCCCCTCTGAAGATTGGGACACAGATGCCAGTTGTTCAAGAAGAGTATCCGGATCCGCCTGCTATGGATCCCAAGTATATGCACCAAGACTCCTCCACAGCTTGACAATGGCTGTGAGAGATGGCCGAAATGTCGCCCTGGCATATTGTGCTGAGTAAAAGCTACATTTTTGTCTAATGAAGTGCTGCTGTTTTGCTTTGTGGATATCGTGTGAGCTGATGACCTGGGCTCTTACTGCTGGCACTCTGCCTTCATCTTTCTATATTGGTGCTGCCGCTTTCTTATTCTAGATAGATAGATTAAAAAAAAAATTCTTTAAAAAAAAGTTTACTTTAGAAACTTCTGGAATAGAGAAGTAACAATTTTATTGGAAAATACATATTTTCTCAGAAATGGCCCCACATTGCAGTTCTGTTTTGCTTGTAAACATGGGTTAATCACCCGTGAAATTGAATTTAAAAGGTTTGGGTGTCGGAGCGGTGTGCCTGCAAATCCCGTCTGAAGAAATCTATTATTTTCATTGATTTCAATAATCTGTACTAACAATTATCAAATAGCCAAATAGCTCCACGCGTAACCTGAGCGCTGCCGAGGCAGACGGGGAAGGGGATACTTGATGGACACCGCGTACTTGATTCCTTCCGGGGGTCTGACATTTTGTGCTGTATAGGCTACTCTAAAAAATCGAGACTTTCTTGAGTACCCAGGAGCATGGATGACATGGATGACAAGTCTAGGAAACGAGGATTGTTAGATCCTTCCACCATATTGCTATTAAAATGTACCTGTCGTTAACAAAAACTTTTTCTGTAAGGTAGATATTACCATTATATGTATATTTATATTACACATTTGCTTTAAAAAAATGTGTATATTTAAAAAAAATTCTGTCCCTGCAGCTATTGCCTGTGAGTCTCATTGCCTTTGAGTCTCATTGCCTGTGAGTCTCTGTGAGGAGACCAAATACAGGAAGTGAGGGCAGGACACAGATGCATAGCTCGTAGCATCTGGGCCCTGATGCAAAATCTGCAACAGGGCCCTATATGCCAATTATATTACTGGTTTCTAATGGGGCACATGTGCTTTGGGGCCTCTTAGGCAACAGGGCCCAGGTCCTCAGTGTACAGAGCCCTGCTTGTCCTCAGTGTACAGAGCCCTGCTTGTCCTCAGTGTACAGAGCCCTGCTTGTCCTCAGTGTACAGAGCCCTGCTTGTCCTCAGTGTACAGAGCCCTGCTTGTCCTCAGTGTACAGAGCCCTGCTTGTCCTCAGTGTACAGAGCCCTGCTTGTCCTCAGTGTACAGAGCCCTGCTTGTCCTCAGTGTACAGAGCCCTGCTTGTCCTCAGTGTACAGAGCCCTGCTTGTTCGCAGTGTACAGAGCCCTGCTTGTTCGCAGTGTACAAAGCCCTGCTTGTCCTCAGTGTACAGAGCCCTGCTTGTTCGCAGTGTACAGAGCCCTGCTTGTTCGCAGTGTACAGAGCCCTGCTTGTCCTCTTTCCATGGCGGAATCCCATCAAAGTCAATTGGGCTTGAATTTTGGCAGACTTCTGTGTTTTTAGAGCACAAAAATTCCGCCGCAATTCCCGTGGAATTCTGCAAACTTTGCTGAATTGAATTTGCCTGGAATTGCAGAAATTCCACTGTGTGAACCTGGCCTTAGGATAGTGTTTCCCAACTAGGGTGCCTCCAGCTGTTGCAAAACTACAACTCCCAGCATGCCTGGACAGCCAATGGCACAAACAGTCATCCCTTATCAAACAGAAGAGGAAACCTCTAGGGCAGTGTTATCCAACCAGGGTGCCTCCAGCTGGTGCAAAAGTACAACTCCCAGCATTCCCGGACAGCCGAAGGCTGTCCGGGCATGCTGGGAGTTGTACTTTTGCAAAAGCTGGAGGCACGCTGGTTGGATAACACTGCCCTAGAGACATTAAAGGGGTATTCCAGGCAAAAACTTTTTTATATATATCAACTGGCTCCAGAAAGTTAAACAGATTTGTAAATTACTTCTATTAAAAAATCTTAATCATTTCAGTACTTATGAGCTTCTGAAGTTAAGGTTGTTCTTTTCTGTCTAAGTGCTCTCTGATGACACCTGTCTCGGGAAACGCCCAGTTTAGAAGAGGTTTGCTATGGGGATTTGCTTCTAAACTGGGTGTTTCCCGAGACAGGTGTCATCAGAGAGGACTTAGACAGAAAAGAACAACCTTAACTTCAGAAGCTCATAAGTACTGAAATTATTAAGATTTTTTAATAGAAGTAATTTACAAATCTGTTTAACTTTCTGGAGCCAGTTGATATATATAAAAAAGTTTTTGCCTGGAATACCCCTTTAAGAGGCTGGATCTCCATGCGTTCCTATGATCCTTTAAGAGGACTGGGTTCTTCTGCCTGAAATTATTTGGATTTCGGGGGCCTTTAGTAGGTGTCACCTCCCCACAAATCAGCCCGACACATTAAAGGGATTGTGAATATGCCTTGATTCAGGGGAGGACTCGCTGGCAGTATTTTGGCAGCTCCCCTTGCAGCTGATGGGGGGGGGAGGGAGCGTGGCGGCTATGTTATAAATTAATTCATAAAAAGCGTCGGTGTGATAGTTTGGAGTGCTGAGGAGTGTCTCTCCGTGCTCTGTACACATCATTGCATCTCCCTTGGGAAATGTTCATTTACAGAGAGCAAACATTTCTAAACAGCCTCTAAATCATCACCCATCATACATCCTGCCAAGGCGGAAAAAACCTGCATAGGCAGCAGCGGGCCCCGACATCCATCAGAGGGGTAATAGAGAGAGACACAATAGCAGCTGATTTTGGTTTGGATTTCCACTCAAATGGACAACACAATCCAGGGGGAACTATTTATCCTTATTAATAATAATATTTATAATAATAACTAGCAGTATATGGCGTTTACCACTTTTCCTACCTAAACCTTGTGGGGGAGGAAAAGCAACAATAAAGCTCTTGTTCTCATATCCCAACCCCATATCCCATCCTCAACTCCCGTCCTCAACTCCCGTCCTCAACTCCCGTCCTCATATCCCGTCCTCAGATCCCCTCCTCATATCCTGACCTCATATCCCATCCTCACCTCCCGTCCTCATATCCCGTCCTCAGATCCCGTCCTCAGATCCCCTCCTCATATCCCATCCTCATATCCCGTCCTCACCTCCCGTCCTCATATCCCGTCCTCAGATCCCATCCTCAGATCCCGTCCTCAGATCCCCTCCTCATATCCCGTCCTCATATCCCGTCCTCACCTCCCGTCCTCATATCCCGTCCTCAGATCCCGTCCTCATATCCCCTCCTCATATCCCCTCCTCATATCTCGTCCTCATATCCTGACCTCATGTTCCGAACTTATATCTTGATCTTATATCTTGTCCCTATATCCCAACCTCATATATCGTCCTCATAGCCTGTCCTCATTTCCTGTCCTCATATCCAAACCTCATATCTCATCATATATACCAACCTCCTCTCCTGTCTTTATATACCAACTTCATATCCTAAAATCATATCCCAAACTCATATCCCGATCTCATATCGTGTCCTCATTAGTGTTGAGCGGCATAGGCCATATTAGAATTCGCGAATATTCGCAAATATATGGACGAATATTCGTCATATTCGCGAATATTCGCATATTCGTAATATTCTCGTTTTATTTTCGCATATGCGAATATTCGCGTGTGCGAAAATTAACATATGCGAAAATTTACATACACATAAATGTGCATATGCGAAAATTCGCACACCAGTCTCACACAGTAGTATTAGAGCCTTCTTACACCACATAAGCTGGAAGCAGAGAGGGATGATCACTGTGATGTGTACTGTGAAAAAAAAATATAAACGAATATTCGTAATTACGAATATATAGCGCTATATTCGCGAATATGCGATATTCGCGAATAAAATTCGAATTGCGAATATTCGCGAGCAACACTAGTCCTCATATCTCAACCTCATATCCCATCCGGATATCCCGACCTCATATCCCAATGTCATATCCCGTCCTCATATCCTCATATACCAACCTCATATTCTAAAATCATATCCCGACCTCAAATCTCAACCTCATATCCCGATCTCATAACTTGCATACACAACATTCATATCTTGTCCTATTATCCTGTCCTCATATGTCATCCTCATATCCAGTCCTCATATCCCAACCTCATATCCCGTCCTCATATCCTGTCCTTATATACCAACCTCCTATCCTGTCTTTATATACCAACCTCATATCCTAAAATCATATCCCGACCTCATATCCCATCCTCATATCCCAATTTCATATCTTGTCCTCATATCCCGTCCTCATATGTCGTCCTCATATCTCGCCCTCATATCCCATCCTCATATGGCAGTAATAGATGGAACTTCTAATTTTGGAGCCAGAAAATTGTGGGCATAGTATGATAAATGGGAGTACGAAAAAGGCTTTACACGTTGGCTCGTTCACTTCCGACATCACTTATTATTACCATGGCTGCTGCTTATTGATTCCATTTACAGACCAGAGTGATGCATTGTCCGGCCGTGGTCAGTGTCAGGACGACGTGTAGATATATGCCAGCCTGATGGGTGACTGGTATCCCCATGTGACTCAAACCTGATGTAACCTGTATTCTTTCCAACCTGTCACTTCTAGAATCCAGAAAACTTGCAAATTTGTGAAGAGCTGAATACAGTGAAATTTCTGTAATCCAGCCGAAAGTAACCCGGAAATTTTGATAATCTGGTATATGTTTCCAGTGTAGAACACCATACAAACCTCTGTCTTTACATGATCAGGACCAGAAGACTGGGCAAAGATAACAAAATGATGAACTCCTCTAATACGTTATCGTCTGATGGATTAAAAAGGGCACCTTAGCGTTTAACCCCTTGAGCACCAGGTATAAATAACATTTTTAACAACCATTAAGACTGTATATTTTCGGCAAAAAAACACAACTGCTATAGATGTTAGAAATATACAGGTGCACGCTCTATATTTTCGGCAGTTATCCTATTCAATGGAGGCTGCCGAACGCAATAAAAAAAAAGGGCAACAGCCAAATAAAGGAGGTAAACAAAGTAAAACATAACAAGGATAATAAGGGCTACCTACCTTACAAGTCATCTACAGAAAAGCCCAGGAAGAGGTAGAAAATGCCCCATAAGGAGTTGTCTACTGTATATTATGGATACACTGGATTATGTAGTATAGTAGTCTACCACATAATATACACTCTCCACACAATAATATACACTACATAAGTAAAACATGTGGTTAAAAATAATGTAAACACATTCATAAGTAGAAACAGCATGCAAGACTCAACACCGTCACTCACACAGCAGGAGATGGAACAGGGGCAAAGCCGCTCTTCCCTTCAATGTAGAAGTAAATCTAACAACTATGACCTCATTTTTAATATACTTATTTAGCCACTACCAGAGTCATACCCAAACCAGGAAAAATGTGGGGCAACTGTAAAGTCTCTTATTTTCAAACAACATCTCCCAAATTTTGTTAGAAACTTCTGTGGCGATGGTGACACGGGTGATATGTGGTTGAGATTGGATAGTTCGTGATGCCAGGGTACCGTTAACCTACACAGTCCGAGGTTTAGATAGCTCCTCCTGGGCCAAGCGCTGGGACATGAATTGTTAAAGCTGTCACAATACAAACTTTGGTGCAAGGATGCCAGAGGCAGACTTTAACCCACAGGATTAAATCCTGTGCTGGTACACCACAATTCTATATGAAGGCTTGAGGTTTTCTTGTCTGCAATCATGCGGGCCAGATCTTCACTGCTTGAGCCTGTTGACCAGTAGACTCCAACATCTCTAGCTGTCACTCCTAGATTGACATCTTCCTCTTTGTCCTCTAATGACCATTTAGCGATCACTAGAGGAAAACCATGAAGCACTCTAGTAATCACTAAATAGTCACTAGAGGCCGAAGATGAAGACGCCATTCCAGGCCAGACATGGGAAATTGCACTATGCGAGCAAGAAGAAAGGTATGATACACAGCTGTTTAAAGCTCTGAAATTGTTTTTCAGGGCAGGAGGGGTGTTAGGAGTAGTTAAAGAACATAGCCTGAGGTAGTTGAGAACAGTTTATTTGGTGACAGGTACTTTTTAAACAAATCAATATATGTTATAAAAATAGTAGATTGCGCTCTACAAGTAGACCTCAAAGCAGGGGCCATGAGAAGTCATGTCACCATCGGGTGTGAAAATTGGGTTCCATGTTGGTTTGCATTTCAATGTGACCTTTATCCTAGAAGATAACTAGTTAATTGGTGGGGGTCAATCCCTGGGAACGCAATTGCTGATGTCCCTCATGCCCCAAATAATTGTAGTGTGACGTGTATGCTCAGCCACTGCTCTGTTCACTCTCTATGGGGATAGAATACAGCCGATCACTGTACTCAGCGGAGGTCCCACAAGTTAACCTCCCACCAATAAGCTAGATATCACCTCCCATGTGCATAAGACCCTAAATAGGTATAAGCTGCAGTACCTACATGTAGTAATTAAAAGGAGTGGCAATGTTTAAAAAAAAAATCACTTAAAGGGGTACTCCAGGGAAGTGTATATATATATATATATATATATATATATATATATATATATGTATATATATATATATATATATATATATATATATATATAAATAAATAAAATGCTCCAAAGCCACCACACTACCTGGACATGTTCCCTGTAAACCAACCTGCCTCATATGCATGGCTCCTGTTGTCTTCTCTGGCTGCTTTATATACTTTGCCATCCTTCCCTGCCCTTGCCTACATCTCCCAGCAATCATTGCAGCTCTGCTCTGCCAGCCCCCACCCTCCTGCTCTGAGCAGCATTGAAAGGTTCAGTATGTGATTGGCTGAGGCTGCACACACCTCCCAGTTCTCAGCACTAAATAAAGCATGACTCATCAGTGCAGGACAGAAACCACATGGTCTTTGTCTCTCAGGAGGGTGGGGGCTGTTTTCAGAGAGGGATTTGGACAGAGACAGAGTGGATGGCTGGATGGTGTAATTCCCTCACTTCATGCATATAAGTGACAAACAAAGAGGGGAAACTGCTGTGTATTGCTAATTAATGATATTTAGACAATTGAATAGGTAAATGAGAGGGAAAAAAAGAGAATATCCACAGCACACATCCAATGGTGAAAAAATCAAAAGTGGTTTATTCCATCAAACAGAGTGTCCAGAACAACGTTTCAACCAGCTCTCCTGGTCTTTTTCAAGCTCAGTATATCTAGTGTCACACACATCTTATATAGGGGCATTCATCAAATGCCATCAATAACAATAATCATACAATTAGTGCAAAATTATACAAAATTACTCATATAAAAAATAACAACGTGCATACATTGTGTATATAAATATTAAATATAGAAAAAACGTGCAAAAATTACATGGATGTCATTCATGATCACAACCAAAAGTGCTACATTACTTGATTGGACATTATTATATAAATCATAACGCCCAGGTGATGGTTAAAAACAATTAAAAACAAAGTATACAGTGTCTATGGGAGCGCTCACTCACCGGTACATGATTAGGTGTTCCTGGCTTGTAAACATTACAAATGCGCATGTCTGTCGCACTATCTAACAAATTCGTCTCATCGGCGTCACGTCACATCCGGCCGGGGCCACCAATGCCGGAAGTGCATCATCCATCGTCATGGCAACAAACCAACTGCATACTGCGCCTGCGTGCAGTGTAGTATACTAATCCGGCGCACGCGCACATCGCCTGCATATGCGCGGCAGCCATTTAACTTAAGGGAAAGGTTCCATATATGAATACCGTGCGTTCATGGGCGCACGGCGGGCATATTAGAGACTGGCAAATCTGCCCTTACTCCGCTGTTAGCCATAATCAAGGTATAGAGGCAACATGAGAAGGTAAGGTAAGTATATTGGCTCGGTACCCGGCACAATGAAGTGTCGGATGCCCAGACATATACCCGGCATCTCAACGGTCACCATCAATCAAGTGGATATCCGGAGAGGTCAGGTTTACACTACCTCAACCCAATGACCCTCACGGTCACTACAAGTACAAAGTATTAACCCCTAGGCATATGAGCAGAATTATGCATGGACCAAATAAAAAATAAATAAATAATAATAAATAAAACAAAAAACCTTCTAGTTGCCATGACACAGATGTGCACCACCCAGATTGAGGCTCATCCTCATGAATGTGACAACACCTCGATGATGTAAGTATCAACAATTTTATTAATGAGCAATATTACATCATAAACATATATCTTCCACTGTACTATCCGGTGAGCGAGGAGATCTCCACATCAGTACACTATAAAAGGAACAAGAAAAAAATTGTTAATCAGAATATTAACACATTCATATTTATAGATCATACTGAGTATACTCAAACTGATGTACGAGGACATGGGCTACACCCTAAGGTACCTATTTCCCCACAATCCTAGAAGATATTTTAAAATCCACATTTAGACCCTTTGGTTTCAAACTATCCAGTTCAAAGATCCATTTCAGTTCACGGCGCTTCAATAATGCCTGTCTATCTCCTCCTCTCTTTAGTGGTGGGATATGATCCACAATCATGAATTTCAGTTCACTTTCACTATGTCCCAAGTCCAAAAAATGTTTTGGTACCGGGAGATCCATTTTCTTTTTTCGAATAGTGTACCGATGTTGGTTTATCCGAGTTTTTATGTCCCATGTGGTCTCACCTACATAGATAAGACCACATGGGCACCAAAGTACATAAACTACATATGAGGAGTTACAATTAAGATAGTACCTGATAGGATACTCAAGGTGTGTAATAGGGTGTTGGAATTTTTCACCTTTCACTAGATATTTACAGTTGACACACACTCTACATGGAAAGCACTTGTGGTAGTGATCATGAATGACATCCATGTAATTTTTGCACGTTTTTTCTATATTTAATATTTATATACACAATGTATGCACGTTGTTATTTTTTATATGAGTAATTTTGTATAATTTTGCACTAATTGTATGATTATTGTTATTGATGGCATTTCATGAATGCCCCTATATAAGATGTGTGTGACACTAGATATACTGAGCTTGAAAAAGACCAGGAGAGCTGGTTGAAACGTTGTTCTGGACACTCTGTTTGATGGAATAAACCACTTTTGATTTTTTCACCATTGGATGTGTGCTGTGGATATTCTCTTTTTATCTAAAATGGATCCCTGACCCGGGTCTGGACCTGCGAGCACCATAATACATTTAATATATTTTTTTGGATGTGCTGTTTTCCTACAACTTCTATTAAATGAGAGGGAAAGGATGGGCTATGGGTTTAGTTCCCCGGAGTATCCCTTTAAGGCCACAGAGAAAGATGTCAGTCCGGGCCTGGACACAGACAGGAGCGGGGAGCAGGTGAGTATTTTTCTTACACTACCTCTAGAGGAGCAGGGCCCACTGCATGGTCAGGGCTGAATCCAAATCGGTGTAAATTTTACTCATGTACCACTTTCTTCCCAGGAAGATGTTGCCTCAAGCAATCAACACATTGGCAGTGGATTGAATTCCACCCGTTGTTTCTGCTCCTCCTCCCCTCTCACAGCATCAGTCTGTCAGACACAGGTAGAGGTAGAGAAACTGCAGCTGCATACCAGCGGGTCTCCAGCTGTTGCAAAGCTACAACTCCCAGCATGCCCGGACAGCCAAAGTTTTTTTTTTTTAAAGTTTCCATTTCCTAAATGTATACTTTTCTCTTATTTTGATATAAAATATCTCTAGACTAGTGTTTCCCAACCATTGTGCCTCCAGGTGTTGCTAAACTACAACTTCCAGCATGCCCAGTTGTTCCCCCTCCTGCTCCTCCTCCCCTATTACAGCATGTACTATATTATTAGATCAGTGTTTCCTGACCAGTGTGCCTCCAGGTTTTGCAACTACAACTCCCAGCATGCCAGATGTTGCAAAACTCCCAGCATACCCGGTTGCTCCCCTTGCTGCTGTTGCTCAAGGGTTGAGGTAGAGAGACTGCAGCTGCATACCCCACCTCCCCCTCACCTTGGGGGAGAGTTATCAAAACCTGCCCAGAGGAAAAGTTGCCCAGTTGCCCATAGCAACCAATCAGATTGCTTCTTTCATTTTTAACAAGGCCTCTGTAAAATGAAGAAAGCGATCTGATTGGTTGCTATGGGCAACTAGGCAACTTTTCCTCTGGACAGGTTTTGATAAATCTCCCCCCTTATGTACCATATTACTAGATCTGTATTTGCCAACATGCATGCCTCTAGCTGTTGCAAAACTACAACTCCTAGCATGCCCGGTTGCTCCCCCTGCTGTTGCTGCTCAGACAAAGGTTGAATTAGAGAGACTTCAGCTGCATACCCCTCCTCCCCCCCCACTGTATGTGCTATATTACTAAATCAGTCCATCCCTGTTCCCCTCTCATAGCATGAGTCTCTCGGACACAGGTTGAGGCAGAGAGACTGCAGCTGCATACCCCTCCTCCCCCTCACTATATACTTTATTACTAAATAAGTTTTTCCCTCCTCCCCTCTCACAGCATGAGTTTCTCAGACACATGTTGAGGAAAAGAGTCTGCAGCTGCATATCCCTCCTCCCCCTCACCGTATGTACCATATTAATAGATCTGTATTTCCCAACCAGCGTGCCTCTAGCTTTTGCAAAACTACAACTCCCAGCATGCCCGGTTGCACCCCCTGCTGCTGCTCAGACAAAGATTAAGGGAGAGAGACTGCGGCTGCATACCCCTCCTCCCCCTTATCGTATGTACCATATTACTAGATCTGTTTTTCCAACCAGCGTGCCTCTAGCTTTTGCAAAACTAGAACTCCCAGCATGCCTGGTTGCTCCCCCTGCTGCTGATGCTCAGATAAAGGTTGAGGTAGAGAGAGACTGCAGCTGCATACCCCTCCTCCCCCCCTCACTGTATGTACTATATTACTAAATCGGTTTTTCCCTCCTCCCCTCTCACAGCATGAGTCTCTCGGACACAGGTTGAGGCAGAGAGACTGCAGCTGTATACCCCTCCTCCCCCCCACTGTATGTACTATATTACTAGATCCGTGTTTACCAACCAGTGTGCCTCCAGCTGTTGCAAAACTACAACTCCCAGCATGCCCGGACAGCCTTCGGCTGTCCGGGCATGCTGGGAGTTAGTAGTTTTGCAACAGCTGGAGGCATGCCGGTTAGGAAATAGTGTTCTAGAGAACATTTGTTGAACTGATCAATACCGGAAAAAAAGCGGAAATTATAAAAACAAGACAAACCCGTCATAACAATCCCTTTTTTTTGGGCTGGAAATACAGGAGACCATCCGCCCCATCCGCCCCCTGTTCGAATTCCCCTTTTGCAAATAAGTAGGACAGATCCGTAGGTCTGAATCCAGCTCCCAACGACGTCTATGACATACAACACAGGCAGATAATTGTGTTATATCACACGTTTCCCGGCCAAGAAAAACGCTCCTACGCAGCCTCAGATTTATTATGAAAGGCCTAAGCAACCACACTTAACTCCGCCGGAGAAGGATAAACCTGTAACATTTGCCTTGGCTATAAAAATTATGTACGCCATCAAATTTTTAATACCAAACATGCATTATGGCGGAGTCTCGGCAGGCCTATTTAATTGGGGTTTATGTCTTCTAATTAATTACGTTCTCGCAAGGTTCTCAATCCATCCAGTGGTGTCTGTCTGGATATTGTAATGCCGAGCCACAGGTTGGCACGGATAGCGCGCCAGGGCCCAGCGCTCATCTGTTAACCGTTCGCAGCTCGATTTGAGAGAACGAGAGAACAATACTATAGTGTTCCTCAACCCTTGGCCCTCCAGCGGTTTAGAAACTACAATTCATCATTTCCTGAAGAAGAATACAATTGGCTTCGCAATCCAAGGAGCATTAAATGGCGACAAATTTTTGCTAATGCACTCCTTATGGTAAATAAAAAAAATTCTAATATACTTTGGTTAAGAAAAGTTTTCTATGTTTTATTTGTGCTTAAAAAAGCTCAAGAGCTCACTTTCCCCCATCTTATACACAGACTTAGGACCAAAGTCCAAACACAGGAAGTGCAGCCTGGAGTGCTGATGGGGGCGTGTCCAACCAACAGCATATGGCAGTTAAGTGTGAGAGGAGCTATGATTGGATGAGGCTGGACACCCCCCCCCCCCCCCCCCCCCCCTCAGCACTCCAGACTGCACTTCCTGTGTTTGGGCTTCGGTCCTAAATCTGTGTATAAGATGGGGGAAAATGTGCTCTGGAGCTTATTTAAGCACAAATAAAACATAGAAAACTTCATTTTTTTTAAACAAAGTATATTAGAAATATTTTTTATTTACCACAAGGAGTGCAATAGCAAAAATTTATATTAATGAGTGTTACGCCGAGCGCTCCGGGTCCCCGCTCCTCCCCGGAGCGCTCGCTACACTCTCGTTACTGCAGCGCCCCGGTCAGATCCACTGACCGGGTGCGCTGCGATACCGCCTCCAGCCGGGATGCGATTCGCGATGCGGGTGGCGCCCGCTCGCGATGCGCACCCCGGCTCCCGTACCTGACTCGCTCTCCGTCGGTCCTGTCCCGGCGCGCGCGGCCCCGCTCCCTAGGGCGCGCGCGCGCCGGGTCTCTGCGATTTAAAGGGCCACTGCGCCGCTGATTGGCGCAGTGGTTCTAATTAGTGTGTTCACCTGTGCACTCCATATATATACCTCACTTCCCCTGCACTCCCTCGCCGGATCTTGTTGCCCTTGTGCCTAGTGAAAGCGTTCCCTTGTGTGTTCCTAGCCTGTGTTCCAGACCTTCTGCCGTTGCCCCTGACTACGATCCTTGCTGCCTGCCCCGACCTTCTGCTACGTCCGACCTTGCTTCTGTCTACTCCCTTGTACCGCGCCTATCTTCAGCAGTCAGAGAGGTTGAGCCGTTGCTAGTGGATACGACCTGGTCACTACCGCCGCAGCAAGACCATCCCGCTTTGCAGCGGGCTCTGGTGAATACCAGTAGTGACTTAGAACCGGTCCACTAGCACGGTCCACGCCAATCCCTCTCTGGCACAGAGGATCCACCTCCTGCCAGCCGGCATCGTGACAATGAGAGTTACCCTTTAACCCCTTAAGGACCAAGGACGTACCGGTACGTCCTTGGTCCTGCTCTTCTGATATAACGCAGGGTTACACAGTAACCCCGCGTCATATCACGGCGGGCCCGGCGTCATAGTGAAGCCGGGACCCGCCTCTAATAGCGCGCAGCGCCGATCGCGGCTAAAAGTGAAAGTTCCCGGCTAGCTCAGTCGGGCTGTTCGGGATAGCCGCGGCTAATCGCAGCATCCCGAACAGCTGACAGGACAGCGGGAGGGCCCCTTCCTGCCTCCTCGCTGTTCGATCGCCGAATGACTGCTCAGTGCCTGAGATCCAGGCATGAGCAGTCATGCGGCAGAATCGTTGATCACTGGTTTCTTATGAGAAACCAGTGATCAACATAGAAGATCAGTGTGTGCAGTGTTATAGGTCCCTATGGGATAACAATGATCAGTGTGTGCAGTGTTATAGGTCCCTATGGGACCTATAACACTGCAAAAAAAAAGTGGAAAAAAAAAGTGAATAAAGATCATTTAACTCCTCCCCTATTAAAAGTTTGAATCACCCCCCTTTTCCAATAATAAAAAAACACAGTGTAAATAAAAATAAAAATAAACATATATGGTATCACCGCGTGCGTAAATGTCCGAATTATAAAAATATATCATTAATTAAACCACTCGGTCAATGGCGTGCGCGCGAAAAAATTCCAGTGCATTTTTGGTCACTTTTTATATCATTTAAAAATGAATAAAAAGCGATCAATAAGTCATATCAATGCAAAAATGGTACCGTTAAAAACTTCAGATCACGGCGCAAAAAATGAGCCCTCATACCGCCCCATACACGGAAAAATAAAAAAGTTATAGGGGTCAGAAGATGACAATTTTAAACTTATTAATTTTCCTGCATGTAGTTATGATTTTTTCCAGAAGTCCGACAAAATCAAACCTATATAAGTAGGGGATCATTTTAATCGTATGGACCTACAGAATAAATATCAGGTGTCATTTTTACCGAAAAATGTACTACGTAGAAACGGAAGCCCCCAAAATTACAAAACAGCGTTTTATTTTCAATTTTGTCGCACAATAATTTTTTTTCCCGCTTCACCGTAGATTTTTAGGCAAAATGACTGACGTCATTACAAAGTAGAATTGGTGGCGCAAAAAATAAGCCATCATATGGATTTTTAGGTGCAAATTTGAAAGAGTTATGATTTTTTAAAGGCAAGGAGCAAAAAACGAAAATGCAAAAACGGAAAAACCCCCGGTCCTTAAGAGGTTAAAAGGGTATTCCGGGATAATTTTTTTTAAATTTGACTATGCTACAGAGGCTGTAAAGTTAGTGTAGTTCATAATATAGTGTCTTTACCGGTGTTTCATGGTGGTCTCGCAATTCTTATGTGATTTTTGCCCTAAGGTTTATTTTTAACAGTATACAAAATTAGTGTTGTCTCGGGTTTTCCCAGGTTGCAGTGCAGCCCGAGACATTACATCACAATTGGGTGGAGGAAGATCATTCTATTTTTGAAACAGCTGGAGGTACCTTGGTCAGAAAACACTGGTCTATTGCATGGAAGCGAGCACAGAGGTGTTTCAATGGATGGGTTGGCTGATGTGTGGGAGGGAGAAAAGTGACCTCACACTTACAAACTAGGACTCATTGGACTTATAGTCTAAGGGAACAAACGCCTACAGGAAATAGCCATTTCACAAAAAGATAGCCTTGTCACTATGGTAATCTCACAACATAGCCATTAATAGACAAGCAAAAATCCTTCCTAAGTATGTCCATTGCTGTCTGGCAGGTACGTACTAAAATCACCTTATGGTGGAGAACCCCTTTAAAGGAAAACGGTCATCCTGTTCACCCACACTAAACCCAATACACGGGGTGAGGGTGAACAGGAGATCGATGAGCGGTCACTGACTAAAAAAACGTAGATATGTACGGAGATATGTTCCACCGAAGATTCACTTCTATCTTCTATGAATTGTGTACTGGAAAGGGGTCTTGTTCGCTCAATTTGAATATATTCATTGTCCCTGACCACGTGAGCGCTCAGTTGGCGCATGTGCTCATGTGACAAGCGACTCCACGTCACTAGAATGAATATTCAGATTGAGCTGACGGGGCCCGCCTCCAGTGCGCAAGTCGGAGAACATTAGATTTAGGTTGTGGGAGGTCCAACTGCTGGGACCCTCCGCGATCTCCTCTACAGGGCCATGGCTCTCCCCGGGAGCAGCGCATCATGACCTCGGAACAAAAGGACAGCCGGCACACATCTTCCATATATCTCTATGGGAGAGCCGTTCGGGGTCATAACTCTCTGCTCCAGGGGAAAGACGGGCCCCGTACAGGAGATCGCAGGGGGTCCTTGATCGTCTTTGGATACGGGATAAGATTTTCCCCATGATACTTCTCCTTTAAACCTTACCACCTCTGCTGGGAAGCTCCTCAAGCCATATTAAAATAAAAAAGTTCATTTCTCAGTGTGTCTAAGGACAATCTGTCTGTTCCCCTGTGGTGGGTAAAAACATAAGCTTCCATCTCCCTCTGGAAAAATTCAGGGTTCCAGAATAACCACAAGAACATTCCAATCACGGAAGATAATGCGTCGCATCTCATCACATGGCAAAGTAAGGGGGGAAACAAGACGCCAGAGGCAATTTTTTATTTTCCAGTTCCGCGACCTTGAGGTCTACTCCGCTGGCACAGCTGGGTGTTGCGTTGCACATGGCAGCCCTGGAATAGTGATGTGTTAACCCCTGCAGATGCCTCTACCTACTTGAAGGATAAGTATGTTTGAAGGTGAAGCCCCAGGATGTAAAGAATTGGAGTGGAGGGGGCAAATGACAGGGCTAGGTTGTAGATAGGGTGTGGGGCAGAGGTGGGGAAAGAAAGGGTTATAAGAGCAGGGCCAGAGAGGAGGGGGCCAGGTAGCATTACACACTCGTTAGGAGGGGCCAGGTAGCATTACGCAAGAGGTTTGGCGGCCGCCCTCATTTTTGTACTTCCGGTCCTGTTTCTAGTAGAGGGAATTAGAGGCACACCATGAAAATAATGGTGGTTTGGAAAATGGCTTTAAAGATGGGCTGGGGATGGTACCCAGCTTGGTGGTAAAGTCTCTGTGGGCATGGGCCTCAAGGAGCAACTGGGTCTCTAAAAATGGTGCCCCTGGTGCCTTCAGGCTAGGGGAAAAGTAGGAGACCATTTATGGTGTCTTCAACTTTTCCTTCCGGTTATACCTATACTTGATATCTCTTATAGGTGTTGTATGATGTTCATACGTGGTTCATTTACTTGAATGCTAAATTATGTTTCATTATTAAATAAGGTCTGCTGTGGCCTTTATACCACCAACGAAGTTTTTGGGAGGAGTTTGGCTAGTTGGATAGTTTATGGGCCATAGACAACTAGACTTTCTCCCTAGTCAAGGCATTTTGTAGCATCTTAGAAGAGTCAAACTATGTCGAAAAAGATATTAAAGGGGTACTCCACTGGAAAACATTTTTTTTTTTTTTTTAAATCAACTGGTGTCAGAAAGTTAAACAGATTTGTAAATTATTTCAATTAACAAATCTTAATCCTTTCAGTACTTATCAGCTGCTGTTATGATCCAAAGGAAGTTATTTTCTTTTTGAATTTCCTTTCTGTCTGACCACAGTGCTCTCTGCTGACACCTCTGTCCATGTCAGGAACTGTCCAGAGCAGGATAGGTTTTCTATGGGGATTTGCTTCTACTCTGAACAGTTCCTGACATGGACAGAGGTGTCAGCAGAGAGCACTGTGGTCAGTCAGAGAGGAAATTCAAAAAGAAAAGAACTTCCTGTAGCATAACAACAGCTGATAAGTACTGGAAGGATTAAGATTTTTATATAGAAGTAATTTACAAATCTGTTTAACTTTCTGGCACCAGATGATAAAAAAAAAAAAATGTTTTCCAGTGGAGTACCCCTTTAAAAGTCTTTTCCTAAGAGTAGTTCACATCTCCGAAAGTTCACGTATCCTTTCTTTAATCTCAGAATATAATCCCTTGATCAATTATAAATCAGTATAATCGACTACGATGTTTAGGATTAGACATAAGCAAACCTTTCCAAGATTCGTTTCAGACCCGGTTTAGAGAATCCATCAGATTAGTCCTAGATTCACATTTGGAAGTGTCCTAATTGTTCTCAGATTGCCCGTGCAAGGAAAAGGGACTCCTTCTCCTGTACAGGTTATGTTTCCTTAATCTGAAGAAGGGGCATCCTGAACACCCCGAAACACGTTACTGTCTTGAACAATAAAAAGCTTGAAGGTTTGCGCTGAGTAGAAGTGGTTAGCAACTGTCGCCTTGCAGCGCTGGGGTCCTAGGTTCAAATCCCAAGGACAAAGTCTTCAAGGAGTTTGTATGTTCTTCCTGTGTTTTTATTGATACTCAGGTTATCTCCTACACTCCAAAAGCATTCCGATAGGTGAATTTAGATTGTAAGCCATAATGACATGCACCAATTTTAGTGTACAGTGCTGCGGAATCTGTGTGTCCTATATATTGTTGTTGTTTTTTTTTTACTGGGAAAGTATCTATTTGCTGGCCCGGTGCAGAATATAGTAAATGTAAGCTTAAAGGGGTAAACATCTTATTCCCTATTCAAAGGATAGAGGATAGGATGTTGAATCGAGGAGAGTCCAGCTGCTAATCCTTGGGCCGGCATGTGGATGTACTTGACATGGAAGCTTGGGGCTTCCGTGTTCGTGATGTCACATCCTCTCCATTGATGTCTAAGGGAGGAGGCATGACGGCTAGTACACAGTACATCCGGCAGACATCTGAGTTCGCTCTGTTCATCGGATTACAGGGTGCCACGCCGGAGATCACGGGAAGTCACAGTGGTTTGACCCCTGTGATTCAACATCTTATCCCCCATCTTTTGGATAGGGCATAAGATGTTTAGGGGTGGAGTACACCTTTAAATGCATACAACATGGCCCCTAACCTCTAAACCATTCAGTGTACAGGATCAGGGCCTTTGCCTTTAACAGGAGCCCTCTTCTCCTTTATAAATGAATTGACCAATACAGTTTGGATTCTAGCTAACACAAGCTAGAGGGCACTGCTGTGGAGAAGGACCGATCCCTGTATCACCGCTGTATGTCAGCATGTACTGTGGAGGCTAGCGTTCTGTCACTGTGGAAGCGCCGAGTCCTAGTGCCTATGGTTCCGGAGGTGCTGGGAACCAAGAAACCCGAAGTCACTCAATAGCATACATGAAAAGACAAAAAGGTACCCGCACTCACCGTGAGGAAACAGCAGACCGACTTCTAAGGCATCTCGGACAGATCCGGCGTCAGGCTGATAGCAGGGCGCTCAGAGTGGAGGTGACTGCCGGCAAAGTTTCGCGCAGGTCGTGCTTCTTCCGGACGAAGCGCAACCTACGCGAAACTTTGTTCGAGATGCCATCGAAGTCGGTCTGCTGTTTCCTCGCGGTGAGTGCGGGTACCTTTTTGTCTTTTCATGTATGCTACAGTTTGGATTCTAGCAAACCAGAATTTATGTTGTGAAATTCGGACAAAATCCGATTCATATAGAATTAATTCACTCCTCTTTAGTTAGAATCTATAATACATCTCCTTTCACCAAGGAGTGAAGATGGTAAAATGTAGCTTGAAATGGGTTTATCGGGCCTAGAAAATTAATTGTCCAATATAAGGGTTCACATGTAGGTTTAGGTTGGATTTTTGTAGCCAAAAACTGAAGTGGAAAACTACATGGAGAAAAACTATAATGGAAAGACTGACACCTTTTTTCTGTGTTATGGACCCACTTCTGGTTTTTTGTTTTGGCTAAAATACTGACATAAATACTAAGTGTAAAAGCAGCCTCATAAGGAAGTTTGAATTAATAGAATGGAGTGGGACTTCCTTCAAGGGGTACTTCGCTGGAAATTTTTTTTTTATTTTTTTTTAAATCAACTGGTGCCAGAAAGTTAAACAGATTTGTAAATGACTTCTATTAAAAAAAATGTACCCTTCCAGTACTCTTTAGCAGCTGTATACTACAGAGAAAATTCTTTTCTTTTTGAATTTCTTTTTTTGTCTTGTCCACAGTGCTCTCTGCTGACACCTGACACCTGTCCAGAGCAGGAGAAAATCCCCATTGCAAACCTATGCTGCTCTGGACAGTTCCTGACACGGACAGAGGTGTCAGCAGAGAGCACTGTGGACAAGACAAAAAAGAAATTCAAAAAGAAAAGAATTCCCTCTGTAGCATACAGCTGGTAATAAGTACTGGAAGGGTAAAGATTTTTTAATAGAAGTAATTTACAAATCTGTTTAACTTTCTGGCACCAGTTGATTTAAAAAAAAAAAAATGTTTTCCACCGGAGTACCCCTTTAAAGCAGTAGTCCAGTGAAATACACCATAGAAAAGAATGGAGAGTGTGTCGTCTGTAGCACTCTCTTGTTTCACACTGCCAGGGCTCAGAGAAAAATGGGAGGTCCAATCGGTCGTGTCGCCTGACACGCCCCCTCCCATTGACATGAATGGAGGGGGCGTGGTGTGATGTCACGAGAGGTGTGGTGTGACATCACGACCACTGCCGCAGGAACCCAGCGTTTTTTTAGTTGTAGTTTTGCAACAGGGAGTTGTAGTTTTCTGCAACAGCTGGAGGGCCACATTTTGGAGACCACTGATCTAAGTGCCACATTGGGCCATTAGGTTTCCCCCTAGATGGCCAGCACCACAGAATCAGACTGATGTGTGAGCATTTCTATAAGAGTTTTGTATGTATTCTGTTCAGGCTTCTTTATAGGGCAGAAAGTAGACTAATAAATAGTTAACCAGAGTTCTGTGTATTGCATTTTTTTTTATAATTCCCCCCTTAATTTAAGAGACAGTAAAAAAAGAAAGGAAAAAAAAATCTAATAAAATCCTGCCAAATCCAAACATTTACTTCAACGCCGTGGTCTAATTGGAGCCACGAGGCTGTTGTTAATGACTCTATAAAATATAAAACTTTCGGACAAACCTGTTATTTCATGTTTCAAGAATGCAACGTGCGGCCTTTTCCCGTAGAACAGAATATGACTTAATGAGAGATTAAAGATTTCCAATAGAATGTGTCGGATGTTCCGAGATTTATATGGTTCTCCGCCCAGAAGGGGTTAGAAAAGGGGACTTGTGTGTGGAATTCTTGATATATATATAGTCTTTTTTTTTTTTTTGTACATGAAGTGGAATATGGGAAGCCGGAATCCAAAAACCCTACGATAACAGCCCGGCTAGAATTGCATTTTTTATTTTTTTTATAGCGGTAGGACACCGATAAGCCATCGAGATAGAGAGAGAGACAGCCATCTCAAGCCAATTCAGCTTTACCTACGCATTTCATACAGCTTATCCAGACTCTATCTACAGGGTGGATAACGTGAAATTAACCTTTTCGTGACGCCAGGGCACCGTTAGCCTATACATGGTCCGAGGTTTGAGACAGCTTCTCCTGGGCCAGGCGCGAGGCAATAAATACACAGATACAAGGTTACGGATAACTGTCTTTACTGAGACAGAATAGATGGTAATTCCTTTACAGCATAGATTGGTGGAAAGGCAGGTGCAGAGTAAACCTTGGAAGCCAATTGCCTTGCTGGGACTTGTAGTTGCTTGTGCTGTGCTGTATGGTGACTGACTTGTGAGGAATGACCCACACTAACTTTGGTGCTGTAGAATGACTGATTGAAGACTGCCGACTTTCTTCCCCAGAGTTTAATGCTTACTGCCAGGCTTTGACGTTCACCTGAGCATAGGGGATTTTCCTTAGAAGATGCATTGGCTGCAGGATTAGACTTCTTGTTAGCTTGAGGCCTCCTCAGATCACCTCACACTTCTCTCTGACTTTTCCACACTGTACCTCAGGAGTTCACTGAACTGAACTGAACAGAAGCTCTGCTAACTGTAAACTGGGGCAGCTCCTCCCCCTACACTATATACAGGGCAATCTGGAGGATTCCCATTGAGGCAGACACATCACCTGATCCACTCTGCACCTTCTCTGCTAGCAGACTTAAACAGTAACATGGAAAATTCTAGAATTACAACAATAGCATAACTATACAATATAATAAGTTCTGAGTAATAGGCCAAAGACGGACACTGAAGGCAACATCTGCCTGACAGGATGGCCAGGGTACGGTATTCCATACGGGGTCACCACAGTTCTACATAGAAAAAATGTATTGCAAAGTTATTGATGGCCATAAATACATGAAGTCGATCAGTACTGTTGGCCATCTGATGAAGAAGAAACAGCTGCTTCAAAATGTGTTGTGGCAGTATTTTAATACAGATGGTATGTATATTTATGAGAATATTATTTGGATCAGAACTGGAATCTTTGGAAAATAAGGCTTTATTCACCATCCTTTGGTTACTTTCACATACCTGGACGTGTTCTGACGCCAGTGATGTTGCCTTATATGGTTGCTACCTCAATCTTCATCAATGCGCATTATTTGTTGTGTCTCCTACACAACACAGTAAGGGGAAAAGATTCCCTGTGGTAGATCTTACTTTCCTGCAAAAAGTGCCTTATTTTCTAGAGCATTGGTCCCCAACTTAGTCCTCAAGGCCCACCGAAACACAGACAGACAATTACTCGTTGACAAAAAAGTGCCTTGAGCATGCCCATTCAGTTTGGTTGAGAATGGATGTTACCTTATTAGGGATAATTAATGAGCGGGTAACCCCTGTATATAGCAGTAAGCGCTAAGAAATAGTTAAAGGGATACTCCAGTGTTTGCACACATTGTCAGACGTCCCGAGATCTTCAGAATGGCGCCTGAATCTTCCTTTGCACGGACCATAGGGTTGACATGCCCCATCCCTGCATTCCATAGAGAATGCATGCATAGTGTACGCGGTAAACATACCTCCTCCATGCATTCTTTATGGCAGTGCCAGAGATACGCGAGCACTTAATGCTCCATGCAAGATTTGGGCCCCATTTTGGAGATTGCGGGTGGGGGGTATCAGCAGTCCTACCCCTACGATCAGAAAAATACTGAAGTACCCTCTTAAGCTGGCCATACACCTAAGATAATGGTCGCCCAAAAGATCTGATTTTGGCGATTTTGACCAACCATTGTCTGTAATCTACATGCTAAGTCTGCAGACTTATGCCTACTGAGAATGTGATCAGCTATGCTGGACTTTTTTTCGGGTGTGGTCAAATTTGAACGCTAATTTGCCACTTTGCACAGGTTCATAGGACCGATCCTATAGGACTTTGATCGGTCAAGTTGTGGTTAATCAAAGTCCCACGTGTATGGCCATATTTTGGCTTCCTGAAGACATCTAGCAGCACATATCTAATGTGAACATTCATTTTAATTTATTAGCTTTATACAGTACCTCTAGGTTATCTATCCCTTCCCTTACTTATAGATTAAGAACTGTTATCTTAATAAATGTGTGAATAATGACAAAAGAATGAATATTAATGAGGATCACCAGCCACATGCCAACACAGGCAACACACACCATCACGTGAAGGTGACATGTAGACCACCACTCTTTTGGAGAGTGGCATATAACACACAATGCCCACACAATGGACATAGCTTCCAAATATAAGCATAGTTACAATATGAATTGGTTCCAGGACGACCATTGTATGTTGAGACCATAACTCTATGGAAACCAGTTAACTGGTTCTGAAGCCACTGAAATTGTATCCAAAAATAGGAAAAAGTGAGGAATAAAGAAAAATAAGTAGATAACAGATATAGATAAAACAAATCCTTACATATAAAAGTAATAAAGATCTGATGGGAGATGTAATCACTGTCTATGTAGAGGACAGGAGCTTCTTCAGGGTCCAGTACAGTAAATACAATGTCCTAAAAAATGAATGGAGCCGCCCTCACCTGGTGTCCAAAGGAGCAGCTAACTGTGGGCAGAGAAAGAGTACAGAACATGTAACACCTCCCTGTACTGTAGGGGGCGCTAACAGACAGGAATTTAGTATATACGCTTCAGTAATACAGGGGTTTTATCAGTGAATGCCCCTGACAGTGGGATTACAAAGTCCGTCTTCCCAATCCCTCCCCTCAAATAATGACATACACCAGGAATGGAATGAATTAGCCACAGCAGCCGTTTTATTATAAACAAACATAATAACATTAACATGTAATAATACAAACCCACTCAGTAAAAGGTGGTCCTTGAAGCCCAAACTCACTCCTCTGGCACACACACTTAGATCCCACGCAGGCTCATTTTGCTTCCAGCCGAACCCACTGGCTCGGAGGCAGGAAACTACTAACCCGCGGGGATTCCCAGAGGCCTAAGCCTCCCATCTCACAATCGCTTCACCAGAACCGCCAGCCGCCAAGTTCTAACCTCCTCTCCCAAAAGGAGTCCAGAACCGAGTTGGTTCCCTCCATTCCCGTTTTCCACACCTTTTGATACCACCGACTTCAAGGACCCCCATGCCCCCAACAGTTGCGACGAAGAAAAAAACAACTATTTCACCAACCACCCCATTCCCACAAACCCAATCACCAAACAAGAAAACAAAAAAACACACAAAATAAAACAACCAGAAAACAGGGAGGGTGGGTAAGAGTTTGTTCTATCCAAGTAAACACCTCAGTCACCACTAACTCCCCCCAGCCCCCTACTTTTCTATATATTCCTCCCCCTTCCCCCCCCCCCAGACCTTACCCCTCAATTCAGCCAATCACCTTCCTCGAGCCCCACATGCCCCTTAACCCCGACTCCCCCTCCTTCTTCTCTCTTTAACCCTGTCCTCCCTGGCCAACCCTGTCATGATGGCCAGCCCCTAGCAGCACCTAAGTCCGGCCTAACTTTCTGATTGGTCGGCTTTTCCAGGCAGTGACTCATTTCACAGATCTGGACTGTCTGTGGTATTGTATGTTGAATCTGGTTTCAAGTTACAATGGCCCAGAAAAGACCATTGTATGTGGAAACTATTGTATTTTGAGGCCATTGTAAGTTGAGGGATCACTGAACCTTTTTATCAAATTTTGTATAAAGAAGATTTTTTTATACAAAGGAGTCCCTGAGTTTCTTGACATTGGACCATCTTTCTTCATGTTGAAGCGGATCTAGTATGGTGTATCAGCACCAGAAGAAAGGCTCTGTCTATATGTACCTGTTCACATTCGATATCTATATAATTCCTATGAAAGTGAATATGGTTAAAGGGTTTATCCACCGTAAGGTGATTTTAGTAGGTACCTGGCAGACAGTAATGGACATGCTTAGGAAGGATCTGCGCTTGTCTTGGGCTAAATGGCTATGTTGTGAGATTACAATCATACTGTGGCTAGCTTTTTGTGAACTAGTATTTTCTGTTTGACTTTTCTTTTTTTTTACTACAAATCCCAGAATTCCATTTTCCTCCCTCCCACACATCAGCCACCCCACCCATTGAAACATAAATGAGCTGCATCCATTCAAAAGACCTGTGGTTTTCAATCAGGGTGCCTACAGCTGTTGCATTAGTTGCAGATTGATCTCTCTCCCACCAAGCGATCCCTCCAGCCATTGAAGCAGACAGGCTCCCTGTCATCAGCTGACTAGTGATGTCAGGACTCATCATTCATTTTGTATACTGTTAAAAATAAATATTGGAGCGATATTCACATAAGAATTTTAAGAAAACCATCACACACAGGTACAGACACTATATTATGAACTAATAGAGGTAAACGCTAAACAAAGGTAAAACACCAATCCCTGTATGAACTATGAATACAAAAAGAGGCTTAGACAAGGACTTGGGAAGATTTAGCCCAGGTGGCCTTTATCAGCCCTCACCTAGCTTAGTTCTCGCCTCTCTCCCATGACTAAAGAGAGATATCCTTACCAGCCGGCTGCATTAAGCCCTATAATGTTTGGCACATCAACACTGTCTCCCTCCTTCACCCTTGAGATAATCTGATAAAATACACGACTGCTCGGCACAAAACATGAAATAATTCCAGCAAAGTAAGAGAAAAATAACACCGGTCAACTTTGGAAAGAGACATCTAGCGCCAGGATCGGGTTACAGAAACATCGCTGAGCTCAGGTGTTCCACCGATACAGGATGGACATTGAGAACACTTCCGCCCGCACAATGAGAACATTACTCTAGACGTCATCCAACCAAAAATAACTACATTAACCCTTCTGGGTAGAACTCAGTGTTTGCCAATCCAATTCTCCACAGCTAAATGCACAAAAACGTATAACTAATAAGAGATTAATGAACCCATTCTAATAGAGTTAGATGTTACGTATTCCAAATTTCTTTAAATATTTGTTTGACCAGCTCATTGCTTGAGTCACATACATTCATTTTTTGCAAAAATTCCAATTTTCGAATACAACTTCAAAAATCAATATACGATGTCCCCAAATTAATGGGCCTGTTCATTGTTACGATTGAGTGTCCATGGTGTGCATGGTCCCTTAAAGGGGTACTCCACCGAAAACATCTTATCCCCTATCTAAAGAGGACCCCTGTGATCTCCGGGATGGCAGCAGCAGCGTCTGGAATACAGAAGCTTGGAGCTTCCATGTTCGTGCCGTCACGCCTCCTCCCATAGACATAAGTGCCCCTCCACTTATGTGGCGGCTGTAGTCGTCAGTCGGTCACGGATGACTAGGATGCCATATCCCCTATTCTTTGGATAGGGGATATAAGATGTTTTTCAGCAGAGTACCCCTTTAAGGTAGAGAACATTGCTCATCTCATTATAATGTGCCCTATAAAGGGGTGGGATATATAAAGGGGGGTGTTTACAGTCAGTTATTGAGGTTGATGTGTTGGAAGGAGATAAAATTGCCAAAAGTAAGCATCTAACCAAATTTTTAGTGATGGCTAGGCCACTGGTTCGGAGCATTTTAAGAACGTCTTGTAGGGTGTGAACCAAAGATGGTCCAAGGAAGGACCATTGAGTTATAGGTGCCCAAAGGACATCGATGCATGTTGGCATCATTGATCATGTTGCCCGCATACCTAGAGAATGACAAGAGAACCCATGCTGATCCCTGTATTCCTCTAAAAGTGCATATAATGGGGACTTGAGTATTGGGACTGGACTATGAAGCAATAGAAAGTGGCATCCAGGCCTGACAAATCACTTTGCCCTGTATATCATGTGCATGACCAGTTGTGTGTATGTGGCTTGGTTGGACAGATGTACGATGGAGGTAGTGGATGCTCTGGGCCAGAGGTGTAGCTTGTAGCTTCTTGGCCCTGATGCAAAATTTGCAACAGGGACCCATATTCCAATTATATTACTGGTCTGTAATGGGGTAGATGTACTTTGGGGCCCCCTTAGTCACAAGGGGCCCAGTCCGACTACTACCTCTATACCAACCCCTCACCTAAACGTTGTAGACCAAGTATATCCCTTCTTATTAACTTAGTAACACTGGCAGTGTCTTTTGTCAATGGGATGATACACCATCCACACTGCATGGTTAGCTGGGATTGGCTGGAGAGGCAGGCTGGGCATAGGTAATTATGGGACATGTAGTTTTCAGCTGTGGGCACCGCCGGCCCCATCCAGGAAGTAGGGCTCTTTTGAACATCAGCTTCAGAGTTCTTGTGGAGGCCATGACTTCACAGGTTAGAGTTATTTTGTTAGTACCAAGTAGGCCTACACAATTCTGAGGTCATGGAGAGGAGTCCTGTATTCCTTTCTGTAAGCAACTATAAAGACCATCGCTCTCTTTGGAAACGTAACACGTCTGTGTATTAGACAGATTATTAGACAGATTAATTGTTAAAGGAGCAAATCGGATTTTGAAAACGTATCCCCTATCCTTCGGATAGGGGATAAGTTTCAGATCGCGGGGGGAGGTTCGACCGCTGGGACCCCTGTGATCTCCCGGACGGGGCCTCGGCTCTCTGGCCAAATAGCGACACGCTCCTTCAATGCAGCTCTATGGCAGAGCTGGAGATTGCCGAATGCAGCACTCTGGCTCTCCCATAGACTTGTATTGAGGACTGCCGGCGTCCTGTACGTGAGATCACAAGGGGTCTTATTCTTAGGATAGGGGATAAGTTTTCATATCCCGGAGTACTTCTTTAAGGACCCATTAGTGATGAACATGAGGGCTCATGACTGTCAGAAAGCTTTCAGTTTCCTTTTCCTTTAAAGGGGTACACCGGTGAAAACCTTTTTTCTTTTAAATCAACTGGTGGCAGAAAGTTAAACATATTTGTAAATTACTTCTATTAAAAAATCTTAATCCTTCCAGTACTTATTAGCTGCTGAATGCTACAGAGGAAATTCCTTTCTTTTTGGAACACTGATGACATCACGAGCACAGTGCTCTCTGCTGATATCTCTGTCCATTTTAGGAACCATGCATAGCAGATGCATAGCAGTTGTTGGCTAAGGGCAGCATGGTGGCTCAGTGGTTATCACTGCTGCCTTGCAGTGCTGGGGACTTGGGTTCAAATCCCACTAAGGACAACAATAAATAAAGCGTTATTATTATTATAATAACGTCAGCAGAGAGAACTGTGGTCGTGAGGTCATCAGAGAGCATTCCAAAAAGAAAAGAATCTCCTCTGTAGTATTCAGCAGCTAATAAGTACAGGAAGGATTAAGATTTTTTAATAGAAGTAATTTACAAATATGTTTAACTTTCTGCCACCAGTTGATTTAAAAGAAAAAAGGTTTTCACCGGAGTACCCCTTTAAGGATTTAGAGGAATTAATGGGTAAGATTCCTATTTTCCCAGGCTATGGCCACATTGGTCATAGGCTAGGTTAAAGGGGTTCTCCACCATAAGGTGATTTTAGTATGTACCTGCTAGACAGTAATGTACATGCTTAGGAAGGATCTGTGCTTGTCTTGGGGCTAAAAGGCTATGTTGTGAGATTACTATAATGCTGTGGCTATCTTTTTGTGAACTGGTATTTCCTGTTTGATTTTGTTCAAACTACACATCCTATAGTTCCTTGTTTGTAAGTGCGAGGTCCTTTTCCTCTCTCCCACACATCAGCCACCCCACTCATTGAAACACAAATGAGCTGCAGGTCAAAAGACCAGTGTTTTTTTTTACCAGGGTGCCTCAAGCTGCTGGAAAATTATCTCTCTCCCACATAGCGGTCGCTCCACCCATTGAACCAGGACAGGGTCCCTCTGAACACCTGACTAGTGATGTCATGTCTCGACGCACTGCAACCTTGGGAAATCCTTTTAACGTCTGATGTAAAGAGAGCAGGCCGATCCGCTACATTATGGACACCACACAGTCCAACAGACCGCATTGACTAAGGTGGAATAATATTTTGACCAGTGATTGTCTGAGTGGGGCAATTTCTGGGAAACTGGGGGATCGACGTATTACAGGAATCAAAGAAGCAGACATGAGTGGGGACCAGGATCTGTCTGAACAGCAGTTGTGGGGGATGAGGAAGGTAAGTATGATTTATTTTTTATTTTCATACCACCCCAGCCATATAGAGTACTTATCTCCAGTAACCCCATCCAAGCGATAGGTTATTTTCTGATGACATGTTCCCTTTAAGATTTAATTCCTGTTGAGATGCAACTTGTTTCCAGTGTTAAAGACATAGGGGATAAGTTTTTACCTATCAAGATTTGGCCAACTGCAATGTCATGAAATGACACTGGTGCCCAAGATGACCATTCATGATGGCTATTCATCACGTTGATCAGGTGTCGCCCCACATGGTGTTCACCTCACAAGGTTAGACGCTGCCCAAGGGCGTCAATTACCGATACCTTTCAAATCAACCAGAGGCGTGAAGGCCTTCGATCCGCCGGGCCCGACGCTTCCTCCAGATAATTAACAATATTAATTAAAAGCAGAAGGAAATGAACTTTATCATTAGGAGGCAGAGAGAGAAGGTTACCAGATACAAGGTTATTATTGTTGGAATGGAGAAGACAGATTCTTGAGCAACCAATGAGAACATGACCATTTTAAAGAACACCTGTGGTATAGAAATCGGCAAAGTTCAAAAGAATAAACGTGGCGAGACAGTTTTAAGAATCGAGCAAACCACGAGAAAAGACCCTTTTGCCGACAAGTTAGGTCTGATTTTATGGAATGAAGAGAAGTAAAGTTAGCATGAAATAGCCCAGAGATATGGGATGTAAGGAGAACATCTGAGGACTTTAAAGGGGTACTCCCCTATCAGATTTCAGGGCCGGCGTCACGGCGTTCTAAACACGGAAGCCTGGAGCTTCCGTGTTTGTGACGTCATGCTGCCCCCATTCATGTCTGTGGGAGGGGTTGCGATGGCTTGTAAGTAGCCGTCACGCCACCTCCAATAGACATTCCTTACCTACCCCTGCTGGGGTCTTCTACCTAATAGAGGAGGGGGGATTACTTACCTATCTACCAACTCGGTGCTTTTACCTAATAAGGGTAGAATCACCTACCTACTGGGGGCTTTTACATAATGAGGGGGAACAACCTACCCACCACCACCATCATGGCTGGGGGTCCGCAATCTTCTGCTCTCGCCTCAGGCGCAAAAGGAGCCAACTGATCGTCAGGATTGCCCTTCTAGAGACTGAATTAGATCTATCATTCTAATAGTGTTATCTCTTGCCTCTCTAGTGGGCAAAAAAACTCACCGTCAAGATGAGGAACCAGGTGGCAGGACACCTGTCTATCTGACAGATGACCTATGTCCATGGGTCCTGCAGAAAAGCATATCCCTAAATGTTGTTAAAAACAGCTCAGGCAAGATGGCCGCCCCATAATAATGTGCAAAAAATGTGGAAAAAAAAAGAACAATAAAAATGTAGGTGATACATTCCCTTTAGGCAGCCTAACACAGGTAACATTCTGGCCAGTTCTTCTTAATACTTACAAAAGGGAAGATGACGTTGTCAGCCTAATAAAGTATCAATAATATGTTGTGTACTATACAGGTCCAGAAAGTAGCAGCAGGTTTCTGTATTACGAAGAATAAACTGGTTGTTATTGCAGTAGTCTGGGTCATGTGCCCGGTGATGGCAGCACCTAGAACACTCCGCTCGGCTCCCTCTACCTGCAGGGCCTTTCTCAGCTTTCATGTGGTTAATCAAGGAGAAAAATAATTATGGTCCCAAACCCCTCGAGGTTCCCCACAACATCACAGGACACCTTGTCGGGAGGTAAACACGATGAGCAAATGTATCTCCCGTGTAACCCTTTCATTTCCCAAGAACTGAACAGTCAGCTCTGTATCAGATTATCTTCAGGATCTGCTCTGAAATCTTCTTCCATCCCTCCTCAGAAATGGACTAAAACAATAGTAAACCTCATCAACCAAACACAATATAGTGGTGTATTATGGTGGTAATACACTCAAATAACAAATATACAGAAAGCAAACTAAAGGGGTTGTCTAGAATAAAAAAATACAAAGCACCACATCTGTCCTCAGATGGTGTGTGATTGGTACTGGTTGCTTGCTGATGGGTGCTGTGTGATGGGTGTTGGGTGATTGTTTCTGGGTGACGGGTGCTATGTGACGGGTGTTGGGTGATTGTTTCTGGGTGATGGGTGCTATGTGATGGGTGATTGGTGCTGGGTGATGGGTGCTATGTGATGGATGATTGGTGCTGGGTGATGGTTGATTGGTGCTGGGTGATTTGTGCTGAGTGATGGAGGCTATGTGATGGGTGCTGGGTGATGGTTGTTTGGTACTGGGTGATTTGGTGCTGGGTGATGGTTGATGGGTGATTGCCATTGGGTGCTGGGTGTTGGTTGATTGGTAATGGGTGATTGGTGCTGGATTATTGGTGCTGGGTGCTATGTGATGGGTGCTGGGTGATAGTTGATTGGTGCTGGGTGATGGTTCATTGGTGCTGGGTGATGGATGCTATGTGATGGGTGATTGGTGCTGGGTGATGGTTGATTGGTGCTGGGTGATTTGTGCTGAGTGATGGAGGCTATGTGATGGGTGCTGGGTGATGGTTGTTTGGTACTGGGTGATTTGGTGCTGGGTGATGGTTGATGGGTGATTGCCATTGGGTGCTGGGTGTTGGTTGATTGGTAATGGGTGATTGGTGCTGGATTATTGGTGCTGGGTGCTATGTGATGGGTGCTGGGTGACGGTTGTTTGGTACTGGGTGATTTGGTGCTGGGTGATGGTTGATGGGTGATTGCCATTGGGTGCTGGGTGATTGGTAATGGGTGATTGGTGCTGGATTATTGGTGCTGGGTGATTGGTGCTGGGTGCTATGTGATGGGTGCTGGGTGATAGTTGATTGGTGCTGGGTGCTATGTGATGGGTGCTGGGTGATGTGTGTTGGGTGATTGGTGCTGGGTTATTGGTGCTGGGTGAAGGGTGCAGAATGATTGGTGATGGTTGCTGAGAAGGGTACAGACTAGTTCCAGTTCTGTCATACAGAGGTCAGGCTGGGAAATATTGGGGGAGATTCATGAAAACCTTTGCTGAGGAAAAGCCCTCTGCACAATAAAGGAGTAAACCTTTGGAACAATGCTGAACACACCTATACAGCCTGCTAGTTCTATAACAAAGAACAAGCTTGGCATATATTAATACCTGGAAATATTTATCAATTAAATTAAAGGAATCGTATAAGAATATAAAAACGTATAGTCAGTTCTCCTCCCCCCCCCCCCCCCCACAGAAATAGCGCCATTGTTGGCCATGGGCCATGTCTTGTATTGCAGTTTATAGACAGGATCTCACCATTTCTGAGAAAGAAGACAGAAAAACCACCCTTCAGAAATAATGTGCCTACTTAGTACCATAAGGAAAGGGTTGGGAGGTTTTGCCTACCATCCAAACACAGCAAAAATGAAGGTCATCGTACCTTCTAATTTCACATCGTGTTTTGGGAGTGAAATCTTGCTTTCCATATAAAACCGGCCTGTCTTCCTTTCAACTCATCCCAATACATGGAAGCCTTTCACGTCTTCCACTTCCTTTGGATGTGTGCAGTCTTCGAGGCACCTTTCTGCCATGGGTTGGTGAGAAGGTCACTGACTCGCTGGGTATTTTGAAAGGTCTGCATTCCCCAACTCTTTTTGTGGCTTTTTCTTGGCTCGCCATAGCTGTGGGTTTTGACGTGCCCTCAGGAGACCAACCATGGCAGTGAGTCAGGCCTTTCATCCCAGGTGAGGTGGCCAAATGTCCTTCTCCGAGGTTATGGCAAGGGTACCAGGAAAACTATATCAGGAGAGGGGCTGAAAAGATCCCCTGCTGAGCACACATCTCTGTATGTAGCACAGGAAACCAGACCACAGGCATGCCAGGCTACGACTGGAACTCTCCTGACCTATGTGTATTGTGGATATCCACACTTCTCTGCATGATAATGATATCCTGTCTTATCCTGCTACAAATGTGGGGCATGAAGCCCCTGAACTCCAATGCAAAATCTATAACAATAACCCCACCCCCCTCCTCCGTACTTGCATCTTTTTGCGTTGCAGGGAGTATTATGGGCCGCCTCATTACCAGATCTCGGGTGCCACCTTTCTCGCAAAAAAAAAAAAAAATACTGGACATGCTGATTTGCATAATTAATTAAATATGCGTGACTGGGTACACATATCGGGGGATCATTTTATCCTATTCTGACCCCTATAACTTTTTTAATTCTCCTTATACGGCCTGTATGAGGCTCATTTCTTGCGCCCCCATCTGTAGTTTTTTACAGAAACATTTTTGTGTTGATTGGACTCCTTGATCGCTTTTTTTCATTAAATTTGGGAGTTGCAGTTAGTTATTAACTACAACTCCCAGCATGCCCTGATACAGCCTGTGGCTCAACAGCTGCCCCAAATGAAAACTGCAACTCCCAGCATGTTGGACTATATAGTAGTATATAGAATAGGTCAGTGTTTTCCAACCAGGGGTGTCTCCAGCTGTTGCAAAACTACAACTCCCAGCATTCCCTCATACAGCCTGTGGCTGCCCCAGCTGCCCCAAACGAAAATTACAAAACTCCTAGCATGTTGGATTATATAGTAGTATATAGTATAGGTCAGTATTTCCCAACCAGGGGTGCCTCCAGCTGTTGCAAAACTACAACTCCCAGCATGCCCGGACAGCCGTTGGCTGTCCGGGCATGCTGGGAGTTGTAGTTTTGCAACAGCTAGAGGCGCTCTGTTTGGGAAACACTAGTATAGTATATGGTGTAACATTCCAGGAGTTGGAGGATTGGTTGGATAAATACCTGCAATGGTAGGTATTTTTGATATAAAAAATACTGGCAGGGTGGCCAAAATACCGGTGGCAATGTACCCTGTGTGAAACAAACATACCCTTCCTTCTCAGGATCCAAGAGGTCCAATGTATATATCCAGCTTAAAATGCTTATACTGGATTAGGAAATCATGGCTGCTTTCGTCTAAAAACAGCGCCACACTTGACTTCAGGTTACGTACTGTATAGCAGCTCACCTCCACTGGGCGGCTAGGCTGCTATATGACCTGTGGACAGATGTGGTGATGGTTTTAGCAGAACCTTCATGTTCTTTTAATGGTGTCTCTAAAGGGTGAAAAACATCCATAAGGCAAGTTCACACAGGTATGGTGAACCCCCCCCCCCCCTCCCTCAATGGCTTTATAGTGAGACAGGCACCAGCGCAGAATAAAAAAGTGTCAGTCAGTTCAATAAAGCTAATGGGATCTTTATGACTGCCCCCTTCCCTTGCTTTCCTTCACTCAGAAAGAGAAATGCCTCTCTGCTCAGTGAACAGGAGCAGGGACTCCTCCCTTTGACAGTAGTCCCTGCTCCTGTGTGCCATTTGTCTAAAGGAATCTTATAAAACTCAGAATTTTGGGGGGGGGGGAAATTCAGATCTAACTTGATTTAGTTATTATCGATTATTTATGATCTCTTCCGGCTTGATGCACATATTTACTGTGTAAACCGGTAAAATCTTCAGGGGTAATTACCAAACTTATCTAAGAGTTTTCTCCATTTTTGCTGAATGGTTCTATATCATAATTGGTGGCAATCTTCTCACCTGACATTAGGGGAACTCCGCCCCTATCTAAAGGAGAGGGAATAAGATGTCTGATCGTGGGGGTCCCGCTGCTGGGGACCCCTGCGATCTCCCTGCTGCACCCGGCGTTCGTTTAGAGGCTCGTGACGCCACGTACACACCCCGCTAGTGATGTCACAGCCATGCCCCCTCAATGCAAGTCTATGGGAGGGGGCGTGACTGCCGTCACGCCCCCTCCCATAAACTCGCATTGAGGGGGCGTGGCCGTGACGTCACGAGCGAGACATGACTGTGACATCACGAGCCTCCGCCCTGTATCGTCAGTCATCCGGCACGGAGCGAAGTTTGCTCTGTGCATCGGATGTCTGGGGTACCGCAGCCAAGATCTTTGGATAGGGGATGAGATGTCTAAGGGCGGAGTACCCCTTTAATAGGTTTGGTTGGTATATCCGTCAAGACTATTTCTTTGTGTATACCAAAGGTGCAGTGTGAATTGTGGTTCAGCTCTCCTAATGTATCTGCCATCACGTATACATTATACCATCCAAATGTATAAAAATGACATTATAGGACAATAGACTTTATATGGCCGTTCTGGGCATCCGTACACTCGTGCCCTTTCCATCAGCCCACCCTTCACCTCAGGTTAAGAAAACCCAGCAGCTTCTTAGTGTCTCTGCACCCTGCAACCACCACACCGCACCCACGTGTGGGAACGGAGGTTGGGTGAAGTCACTCCTGGCATGAAGTTTGTTTTAAGCTTTGATCTTCAAAAGCTTGGCATCTATCAGAGATATACTGTCACCCAAGTGACACCTCCTGGGCCACTCGGTAACCTCTGTTGACTTATGTGTGTTTTTGTAAAGAAATAAAGTACTTAGGACTCAGTTACTAATATTAAACTGTTAGATATTGAGATGACTTGTCCCACCCAGTCAGCCCATTTCCGAGCGGCTGTGTAACCTCAGAGCTTGTTTGATCCCCGTCCACTCTCAGCACTGTTTTAGTCTATCTCGAGTAATTTTTATTTTTTTTACCTGTGGCAACTTCTGAAAACATATAAACAGATAAAAGAACCTGACGCGTAAAGCAAGCACACCCAGCAACCTTATAATAGCGATGACTGCATGGACGTAAAGCATTACTCATGCCTTGAGCAATCATGCGGCTCTCCAGCTCTTGCAAAAACTACAATTCCCAGCATCAAGATGGCCGTCCATCGTTCCTTGGTCATGCAAATTGTAGAGTGTGGGGAGGGGAGGTTTAAAGTACAGCCTGTATTGAACACAAGGCATGTATTTTTCAGTTTAACCTTCTAGATGCCACGATCAATAGTCACCTAATAGTCACCTCACGGCATCTACTTTACACGCGTTTGTCAGTGCTTCGCAACGCAATCACAGGGTATCAGAGATATTGGGCTAAGTCCAACAGGTAAGACTCCATTATGTATCGGACAAGTCATCTCTATATGAAGTTTAAACTGCTCATTCAGAGATCATGAGAAAGTTCCAAAACAATCTAAAGGTTATGGACAAATCTCACGGTAAATGAGACCAGGTGGCTGCTGTCGCCTAACAAAGCCAAAATATATGACACTTGTTGACATACTGGTAGTGGTCCCATGTCTCAATTATATCTGTGTGGTCACTGGTAATTTTCCTGTAGATGGGTACTGCATAGCACCATCTGCAGGGGAATTTACACAGTGTTGTCATGGGGAGTCCATTTATACCCATTGGTTAAAGGGGTACTCCGCTGCTCAACGTTTGGAACAATCTGTTCCGAAAGCTGGAGCCGGTGCTGGGAGCTTGTGACGTCATAGCCCTGCCCCCTCATGACATCACGCCCCACAAACTCACACCCCACCACCCCGTCACGCTCCCTCCCATAGACTTGCATTGAGGGGGCGGGGTGTGACGAAGAGAGGACACCAGAAGATGTCATGAGGTAGTAAGCCGTTTTCCCCCAAAAATTCTGATTTGCCTGAATTTTATAGGATTCCTTAAGACAAATGGCACATAGGAGCAGGGACTACCGTCAAGGGGAGGAGTCCCTGCTCTTGTTCACTGAGCAGAGAGGCATTTCTGACAAGGGTGCAGATTAATTGCCATGGCAGCCGGAGCCTGCAATGGCAGATCTTCTTGTATAGTATGCCTCGGGCAGAATTTAATGGTAGAGCACAAATTTAATTGATCACTGCAATTAAACTGCATGGATCAGTATAGGAATGTAATGATTGTTTGGGCAAGTTCCCAAGGGGGTACAAAAAAGTGTAAAACAAAAACAACATTTTTATGGGGGTTCTACCGTGAGCCCCATCCCCCCCCCCCCATGCAATTATAGGGTGTAGTTTGGCTTCAATGTCAGCTGTAGACCTTCTGAAAGCCTCTGTGCCTGCCGTAGCAGATCTTCTAGTACTGGCTGCCTCAGGCAGGCTGTACTGGTAGAGCACCAACTTAACTGATCAATGCAATTGCATTGCATTGATCAGTTAAGGAATCTGATGTTCAGCCTCAAATATTACAAGCTGGCATAGATTTCACCTACGATTCAGCTAAATTGTAATCGATTAGGTGCCAGGGGGAGGCCTTGCTCTCCCCCCGTTCTTGTCCCTTTAAAGAATGGTGCACATTTTGTGCACACCAAGGTTTTGCGATTTTTTTTCTTATCTACACCAAAATCCCCCCTCACAGGGCACAATGACCTGCACAGATTTCTGCCTATATATTACTGAGAAACAAACATAAATGGTTAATAATACTCGAGAGCCTCCAGGGGGAAATAGCTCCCGACTGCCAACAAAACGCTTCGATTCGTTTCCTTACTAATTCAGGCAACACTTGGCTTCCAAGACATCTACATTACACAAAGTTATCAGCCAGCGCCAGCTCATCTCTGGCAACCTGCGGAGGCCCCCTTTGTGTCTTATCACGTCCCCAGACGGTAGAGGAGCACATAAGGTTTCCCCGCAGCCTTCCAGCACATTAGCTAAATAACATGTCACATGTCTGTGTCAAACATGGCAGCCGAGCACAAGATTCCCTTTCTTTTGTATTTTTTCGCTCCTCTTCCTGTTTAATCCATCTCCACTGGTAGACAAGAAACGTGTGTTCCATGGGAGCTGGATCCCGGCCACCATCTCCTGTCTGCTTTTGCTCAGTGACCTCACAGATGATCCGAGCTGGACGTTGGCCAAGTCCGGAGGAAGGCATGAGGCAGCCGGCTTACATGTGCATTACTTTATGCCATTTACTTATTTAAGGGATTTCCATGATCTGATATGGTTATATTCCGTACTAAACGGTCCTGCATTTCACACATTTCCAGCATTCATCTAAATGCTCCATCTGTTTGATAGTGTCAAAAAGTTGTAGAATTATATTTTTTCGGAATATTTTCTGCTTTTTGAGAGATTTTCGTTGCCTGTAAGAAAGGTGGGACAAGAGGCAGGCGGGGCATAGCAAGCGATGTTTATTTAATTAATATGGCCCTATAGCAAAAAACACAATGTAGTCCCCTCAGCAAGAGGCAGGTAGCCCCCCACCCCCCAACAGGCAGGTAGTCCCCTCAGTAGGCAGGTAGCCCCCTCAGTAGGCAGGTAGACCCCTCCACTCAGTAAGCATGTAGCTCCCTCCAGGTAGGTAGTCCCCTCAGTAGGCAAGTAGCCCCTCCCCCCCTCAGTAGGCAGGTAGCTCCTTCTCAGTAAGTAGGTAGCCCCCTTACCACTAGGCAGGTAGTCTCCTCAGTAGGAAGGTAGCCCCCCCCCCCCCAGCAGGCAGGTAGTCCCAACAGGCAGGTCGCCCCCCCCCCATCACTAAGCAGGTAGTTATCTCACTAGGCCGGTAGCCCCCCAGTAGGCAGGTTCCCCCCCGTAACCAGGAGCCTCCTAGTAGGCAGATAGTCCCCCCATTAGCCAGGTAGCCACCTCTGTACTATCCCACTATCCCAGGTAGTGATCATCTGATGAATTAGCAAACGTGTATTGGTAATAGAGGGTGTGGGGCCAACAAATGGTGGGAGTAAAGGCTGGATGAACCATCCCACAATTTGACTGTTGGATCAATCGCACTGAATATATATGATGACTGAATTAGATGTATACAATATGTAAATGTATCTATCTGAAGCTGTCACCAGTGAATGCCCCATAAAAAGGAAGTGATTGCTTTAGAAAGGTCTCATTAAGTGAATAAAGGCACTTCTCGGAATTTGGATATTCATACGGCAAAGAATCTAGCCGTTTGGACGCAGAACACCCACCTTCAGGGACTACAAGTTGTAGCACAGTGCAGGTTTTACTGAACTATCTTTTGACCTTTGATGAATACAGTTGACATAAAGAGGTATACACAGGGCTACTTTTAGGTATAGTGGCGTAGCTGTGGGGGACACAGCGGTTGCATTTGTGATAGCCATGGGGTGTTAGTGGAAATACCTGATCACTTTGTGACGCCAGGGCACTGTTATCCTATACATGGTCCAAGTTTGGAGACAGCTTCTCCTGGGCCAGACACGGGGAGTAAATGAACACACCGACGTCAGGTTACGGATAACGGTCTCTACTGAGCTGGTGCAGACGGTATTACAAAGACAGATGGTTTTGGGTGTAAGAGTAAAGCGTAACACCTTGGGAGCCCTGTTGCCCTGCTGGGATTTGTGGTGCTTTTACCAAACGGATTTATACTTGCTTGTAAGACAGGTAGATGAATCCTGGTAGGCAGAGTCCTGTCAAGATATTGAAGCCTTCTTTGCCGGGGCATGAACTTCCACCGTACGGGAGATTCTTGCAGAGAGTAGATTTGCCACCTCACTATATACAGCTGTAGACAGACCCAACAATACGGCCAAATTGGCATGAGGTCAGTGTCTGCACCTCTGCTGCCTGCCATGACCTGTCTGTCTGTTCTGACTACACAAGTCTGCTTGCCCAAAACCTCTTTTAGTGCCATGCATGAGCATCTGTTGCCAGCTGCCACTTGGACAATGCCACTTGGCACAGCATGTCCACATCCGCTGCCCATTACATGTATATTCCAGGGCAGGATCTTGTGTCTGCAATCAAGTGCAGTCTAACAAGATCTTCCCATTAAAGGGGTACTCCGCCCCTAGACTTCTTATCCCTTATCCAAAGTATTGGGGATAAGATGTTTGATCGCGGGGATCCCCATATCTCGGCTGCAGCACCCCATCTGGTGCATGGAGGGAACTTCGCTCCATGCCGGATGACTGGTGCGATGTGGGGCGGAAGCTCATGATGTCACGGCCACGCCCCCTCAATGCAAGTCTATGGGAGGGGGCGTGGCATCCGTCACGCCCCCTTCCATAGACTTGCATTGAGGGGGCATGGCCATGACATCACGAGCCTCCGACACTACACCCGACACTTTAAACGAACCCATAGGCTTGTATTGAGGGCGCGATCTAAACGAACGCCGGGGGCAGCAGGGAGATCGCAGGGGTCCCCAGTGGCGGGACCCCCGTTATCAGACATCTTATCTCCTATCCTTTGGATAGGGGATAAGATGTCTACAGGCGGAGTGCCCCTTTAAGGGTTACACTTTGTCTCACATAGTGCTCATTCCACGTGTGCTGGCCATCCTCTTGGCCTGATCCTAGGTCAAACACAGGATAGCTGTGGAGGAAGCTCACGCTGAGTTCTCAGCTGTCAGAATGCTGAAAATCATCAGCTAGAGAGATTAAGGAAACACAGCATTGGGCTCCTTATCTACAACAATCATACGGGCTGTGGGCCAGTTGGTCTTCCTCCTCCGTGGGTACCTGGCAGTGGGCCTAGGTGCTCTCCATGGATACATGTAGGATGGAGGTTGGCGGGCCAAGAGCCAGGATAAATCTTAACCCCTAGTGGCACCTCTAATATAAATAACCCTTCTCAGTAAATAAATGCTTCCCAACGCGACTTCCACAGGAAAACTAGAGTACACAATGAGAATGTCCAGAAAAATGCAGATTTCTAGACTAAATATCCTCCTCACTTTGAAGGATGTATTATATGCAGGATACTTCATAACACGTATTTTTCTTACATCATCTTAAGAGCCAACTAAGAAAGCATGGATGCCAAGGCGATGACTGCTTATTTTTTCTATGACTCTCCCATTTTCACTTCTGAAGGATATACAGGGCAATACACATCAATAGGTTGCAACATTGTTTTTGTAGAATAGTCAACTAAAGCGCTATGTTAGTCAACACAAGATTCAACAAAGACTATAGGGGAGATTTATCAAAGCCTGTGTAGAGGAAGACAGGTGCAGTTGTCCGTAGCAACCAATCAGATCGCTGCTTTCATTTTTAGAAAGGCCTCTGAAACATGAAAGCAGCAACCTGATTGGTTGCTATGGGCAACTGCTCCACTCTTCCTCTACACAGGTTTTGATAAATCTCCCCCTCTGTGCCTGCTTCCTAAATACCTAAATCGAAAAGAAAATAAATAAAAAAAACAATATGAACCTTGTATCCCCTTCTCCAGTGTAGGGCACACGTGGCCATCTTCCCTAAGAATGCCTTTCAGGTAGTAAATTATAAATATGTGACACCAGAGGCATAGCTAGAGTCCTGTGGCCTCCCTACTCTGTCCCCATATAGTAGTTAGGCTCCCCATACTGCCCCCCTATAGTTATTAGGCCTCATACTACCCTTGTATAGTAATTAGGCCTCATACTACCCTTGTATAGTAATTAGGCCTCATTATAATACCCTTGTATAGTAATTAGGCCTCATATACTACCCTTGTATAGTAATTAGGCCTCATTATAATACCCTTGTATAGTAATTAGGCCTCATATACTACCCTTGTATAGTAATTAGGCCTCATACTACCCTTGTATAGTAATTAGGCCTCATACTACCCTTGTATAGTAATTAGGCCTCATACTACCCTTGTATAGTTATTAGGCCTCATACTACCCTTGTATAGTAATTAGGCCTCATATACTACCCTTGTATAGTAATTAGGCCTCATATACTATCCTTGTATAGTAATTAGGCCTCATATACTACCCTTGTATAGTAATTAGGCCTCATACTACCCTTGTATAGTAATTAGGCTCCCCACTGCCCCCATATAGTAATAAGACTCCCCACTGCCCCCATAAAGTAATAAGACTCCCCACTGCCCCCATAAAGTAATAAGACTGCCCACTGCCACCATAAAGTAATGACTCCCCACTTCCCCCATAAAGTAATAAGACTCCCCACTGCTCCATATAAATAATAAGACTCCCACTGCCCCCATTAAGTAATAAGACTCCCCACTGCCCCCATATAGTAGTTAGGCCTCATACTACCCCCGTATAGTAAAAAGGCTCCCCACTACCCCCATATAGTAGTTAGGCCTCATACTACCCCCGTATAGTAAAAAGGCTCCCCACTACCCCCATATAGTAGTTAGGCCTCATACTACCCTTGTACAGTAATTAGGCCTCATACTACCCTTGTATAGTAATTAGGCTCCCCAGTGCCCCCATAAAGTAATACGACTCCCCACTGCCCCATAAAGTAATAAGACTTCCCACTGCCCCCATAAAGTTATAAGACTCCCCACTGCCCCCATATAGTAGTTAGGCCTCATACTACCCCCGTATAGTAAAAAGGCTCCCCACTACCCCATATAGTAGTTAGGCCTCATACTACCCTTGTATAGTAATTAGGCTCCTCACTGCCCCCATAAAGTAATGACTCCCCACTGCCCCCATATAGTAATAAGGCTCCCCACTACCCCATATAATAATAAGACTCTCCACTGCCCCCATATAGTAGTTAGGCCTCATACTACCCCCGTATAATAAAAAGGCTCCCCACTGCCCCCATATAGTAATAAGGCTCCCCACTGCCCCCATATAGTAATAAGGCTCCCCACTGCCCCCATATAGTAGTTAGGCCTCATACTACCCCTGTATAGTAATAAGGCTCCCACTGCCCCCATATAGAAGTTAGGCCTCATACTACCCCCATATAGTAGTTAGGCCTCATACTACCCCCGTATAGTAATAAGGCTCCCCACTGCCCCCATATAGTAGCTAGGCCCTCCATACTGTCCTGAGGACTGTTCTCAGAATCACTGTGTTAATATAGTCAGGGATGTGGAATTTCTATCGCCCGACGCCCGGGACTAGCAGTTTTGGGCGCCGTGCAGGTGAATTTGTCCGGCCCTTAGCCCGGCTTCGGGCAAGCAGGGCCGGACCTGACAAGTGCGGCGGATCTGCAGTCTGTATGGAGCGGGCAGGAGTTGGGAGCCCGCTCCACACAGACTGCAGATCCGAAGCAGAGCAGGGGAGATGAGAAGCTGTGTATATCTTCTCTCCCCTGCTCTGCAGACGTGCGGGGAAGATGAGGGGGCGTGGCTTACTTCTCCCCGTGCAGATCTGCGTCCTCTGCCTTCACTCCCCCCAGCTGTAGCTTCGGAGAGCTGAGGGGAGGAGGCGCATCTGCACGGGGAAACTGTATGCGGCGCTCTGCAGTATGTATGGAGCGGGCTCCGGACTCCTGCCCGCTCCATACTCTGCAGCCCCCGGCTGTTCTTAGTAGCTGGGGGCCGCCGCTAATAGCCAGCATGCGGCGATCGCCGCGGCTGGCTATTAACCCTTTAGATCGCCGCTGTCAAAGCTGACAGCGGCGTCTAAAGCCTGGGTTCTCAACCTGGGGTACGCGAAAACGCTGACAAATACCGGCCATGCATTGGCCAGTATTTGTCAGCGCATCGCCGCGGCAGCTCACTGTACAGTAGCGCGGCTAGAGATGCGGCCGGGGCTACTGTAAGTGAGCTGCGTGGTTGCCAGGGAGACGTGTGGCCTCCCCTGACGTTGCGCGGAGTTGCCGCACAGCGCAGGGGGACGTCACACGTCAGTGCGGCCCTGTGGAACATCCCGTGAAGCAGCAGGCAACGGGACCACAGGACGCCAGGTAAACAACTGTATGGCACAGAGGGGGGGGGGGGGGACTGTATGGGACGGAGCACAAGGCATTAAGATGGAGGGGGAGAGGGATAATGGCGGGGGGGGGGGAGTAATAAAGCACAAGGCATTGAAATTTTATGTCTTGTGCTTTATTACTCCCCTCTCCCCTTCCATCTTAATCCCCTTGCACCATTCCCCCCTTCCTCTGATCCCCCTTTTGCCATATCCGATAATAATGGCACAAGGGGATTAATATGGAGGGGGGGAAAATGACAAAAGGGGATCAGAGGGAGGGGGGAATAATGACACAAGGGGATTAATATGGAGGAGGGGGGGTTGATTATCCCCCCCCCCTCCATCTTAATCCCCTTGTGCTATTATTATCCGATATGGCAAAAGGGGATCAGAGGGAGGGGGGAATTATCAAACCCCCCCCCCCCCTCCATATTAATCCCCCTGTATCATTATTCCCCCTCCTCCATCTTAATCCCCTTGTTCCATATTGGATAATAATGGCACAAGGGGATAAAGATGGAGGGGGAATAATGGTAAAAGGGAATCAGAGGCAGGTGGGAATTGTGGGACAGGGGGAGTAAGATGGAGGGGGAATAATAGCACAAGGGGATTAAGATGGAGATGGGATGCATTAGTATAAAGGTAAGAACATGCCTTTTGTCTGCGGGTACCCCTCGCTCGCAAGTTCCGCGTGAGGGGGTACCCGTGGACATACTTTCAGGCCTTGGGGGTACGGTCGCCGAAAAGGTTGAGAACCACTGGTCTAAAGGGACAAGTGAATGCTCCCTGGTGGGCTAGGGGGGTGGATCACCCCTCCCCCCCCGCAGCACGATTGCAGGGGGGCGATCCACTATGGAGGTAGCCGGAGGACTTACCTCTGCTTCCTCCTGTCCCGGCTTTGTCATTGATAGATCCTGGCTGGACCAGGCTCTATCAATTGATCACAGAGCTCACTGATTAATAGAGTTCAATAGAATCTATTCATCTGTCTGAGGAATCTAATGATTCCTCATAAGTCTAATAAAGTGTAAAAGAAAAAAAAAAGTTTTAATAAAAGTTTGAAAGACACCCAGTGGTCTTCAAACGGTGCCCCTCCAGATGTTACAAAACTACAATTCCCAGCATGCCAGGACAGCCGTTGGCTGTCCGGGCATGCTGGGAGTTGTAGTTTTGCAACATCTGGAGGGCCACAGTTTGAAGACCGCTGCATTAACCCCTTCCATGTTAAAAGTTCAAATCACCCCCTTTTCCTATATAAAAACATGCAAACATAATAAAAATAAACATATTTGGTATCGCTTCGTGCGTAATTGTACAACCTATTAAAATATAACATTAAGTATCCCGTATGGTAAATGTAAAAAAATACCAAACCACAGATTTGCAATTTTTATAATATCCCAGAAAAAAAAGTTAAAAAGCGATTAAAAAGTCAGATCAATGCCAAAATGGTACCGATACAAAAAACAGATTATGGTGCAAAAAATGAGCCCTCATACAGCCTGGTATGCGAAAAAAAAAATAAAGCTACAGGGGTTAAAAAATGGCAATTAAAAAAATTAGAAAAAGTTCAGAATTAGTAAAACATGACGTAAACGATACAAATCTGGTATTGCTGTAATCAGGCACCTAAAGTATAAAACTAACATTTTACCTCAACCACAAGGTAAATGGCGCAGAAAAGAAAAACCACCAAATCTGCAAAATTATCTTTTACTATTTCAATTTCACTTCCCTAAATATTTATATATATTTTGGTTCAGAGAATATGTTATTGAAAAATTAAAAGGTATCCTTATAGTAGGTAGTTATGGCTATTATAGGGCGAGGAGGAAAAAATCAGAGCGTAAAAGCGAAAATTGGCCGGACAAGTGGTTCGTCATGAGGGACAAGTAGATTTTGCTCCATTTTAGTCCCGTGGACAAGTAGTTTTTTTATAAAATTTCCACACCCCTGATAGTACAGTGTAATAGTATAGTGTAATATACAATTTGTGCCTAGAAATTTAACATGAAACTGGAAGTAAATGCGTATAGTCGCCTGTAGTCCCCCTTTCTACCAATAATCAACAACAGACCGGACCTGGCTACAGCTTAACCCCTTAATGATAATGGACGTAACTGTACTTAAAGGTACTTAACGCACCATGACGTACATTTATGCGCTGCCATGATCGCGAGCACCGGAGCGGTGCTCGCATCATGCGCGGCAGGTCCTGGCAGCTATCAGCAGCCTGGGACCCGCCGGTAATGGCGGACATCCGCGATCGTGCGGATACCCCCCGGTAATGGCGGACATCCACGATCGCGCTGATGTCTGCCATTAACCCCTCAGATGCCGTGATCAATACAGATCACAGCATCTGTGACATTGCGGTACTTTCAAAGGATGATCGGATCGCCCGCAGCGCTGCCGCGGTGATCCGATCATCCAGCATGGCAGCCGGAGGTCCCCTCACCTTGCTCCGGCCATCTCCCGGGGTCTTCTGCTCTGGTCTGAGATCAAGCAGACCAGAGCAGAAGATGACCGATAATACTGATCAGTGCTATGTCCTATGCATAGCACTGAACAGTATTAGCAATCAAACGATTGCTATAGATAGTCCCCTATGGGGACTATTAAAGTGTAAAAAAAAAAAATTTAATAAAAATTAAAGTAAAAAAAAAATCCCCTCCCCCAATAAAAATGTAAAATGTCCTTTTTTCCCATTTTACCCCATAAAGTGTAAAAAAAATGTAAAAATTAATACACATATTTGGTATCACCGTGTGCGTAAATGTCGGAACTATTAAAATATAATGGTATTGATCCCATACAGTGAACGTAAAAATAAAAAAAAAGCGCAAAATTGCTACTTTTTTATCACATTTTATATATATATTAAAAAAAAATGAATAAAGTTTTATAACCACAAATATGGTATCAATAAAAAGTACAGATCATGGTGCAAAAAAATTGCCCTCATACCGCCGCTTATACGAAAAAATGAAAAAGTTATAGGTCGTCAAAATAGAAGGATTTCAAACTAATTTGGTTAAAAAGTCTGATTGATTTTTTTTAAGCACAACAATAATAGAAAAGTATATAATAATGGGTATCATTTTAATCGTATTGACCCAAAGAATAAAGAACACGTCACTTTTACCATAAATTGTACGGCGTGAAAACGAAACCTTCCAAAATGTGCAAATTTGCGGTTTTCTTTTTAATTTCCCCACACAAATAGTATTTTTTTGGTTGCGCCATACATTTTATGGTAAAATTTGTGATTTCATTACACAGGACAACTGGTCAGGCAAAAAACAAGCCCTCATAATAGTCTGTGGATGAAAATATAAAAGAGCTATGATTTTTAGAAGACAAGGAGGTAAAAATGAAAATGCAAAAATAAAATTGGCTGCGTCCTTAAGGTCAAAATGGGCCTGGTGCTTAAGGGGTTAATCAACCAGTATCCCAATGATGATATTGTCAGGCTGGATGGATCAGGCCGCCCCCCCCAGTCGCCCATGTGGCCCCCCCGTCGACCATGTGGCCCCCTCCAGTCGCGCCCCCCCCCCGTCGCCCATGTCACCCCCCGCCGTCGCCCATGTCACCCCCGTTGCCCATGTCGCCCCCCCCGTCGCCCATGTCGTCCCCTCCTGTCGCCCATGTCCACCCCCCCCCCTGTTGCCCATGTCCACCCCCCCCCGTCGCCCATGTCCACCCCCCCTGTCGCCCATATCCAACCCCCCCCCTGTCGCCCATGTCCACCCCCCCTGTCTCCCCTGTCCATCCCCCCCTGTCTCCCCTGTCCACCCCCCATCATGTTCACTCTTCTACACCCCTCTGCCACCACTGTAAACCCCTCTATAACCCCATGCACCCCCGTATACTCCTCTACACCCCCCTGCCACCCATGTACACCCCCCTGCCACCCATGTACACCCCTCGGTCACCCATGTACACTCTTCTACACCCATGTCACCCCCTACGCCCCCGTCACCCATGTACACTCTTCTACACCCCTCTGTCACTTCCTATCGGTCACCCATGTACACTCCTCTACACCCCTCTGTCACCCATGTACACTCCTCTACACCCCTCTGTCACCCATGTACACTCCTCTACACCCCTCTGTCACCCATGTACACTCCTCTACACCCCTCTGTCACCCATTTACACTCCTCTACACCCCTCTGTCACCCATGTACACTCCTCTACACCCCTCTGCCACCTCCTGTCTGTCACCCATGTGCACCCCTTTGTTACCCATGTACACTCTTCTACATCCCTCTGTCACCCATGTACACTCCTCTACACCCCTCTGCCACCCATGTACACTCCTCTACACCCCTCTGTCACCCATGTACACTCCTCTACATCCCTCTGTCACCCATGTACACCCCTCTACACCCCTGTCCCCCATTTACACTCCTCTACATCCCTCTGTCACCCATGTACACTCTTCTACACCCCTCTGCCACCTACTGTCTGTCACCCATGTGCACCCCTTTGTTACCCATGTACACTCTTCTGGTCATGATGGCCGGGCCAGATGGAGAAGAAAAGGGAACGACGCTGATTAGAGAAGACGTCATTTGTGAGTAGCTGCATAAAGCAGCACTGTAATCTACATACCCACAGTTTGTGTATTGCAGCGATTTTTCCCTTTTTTTTTTCTTTTTTTTCAACCTTGGTAGGGGTGCCCCACAAAAATTTATTTTTTTCGGAGTGGTGCCCCGAGCCGAAAAAGGTTGGGAAACTCTGCACTACACAATATATAAGGATGTCTGCTTCCTGCTCTGTTTATTTTGTATATGCCAGATCTGCGACTGTAGTAAACAGCTGATCGGGGGGATGTGCGGTGGGTGTTGGCATGCTTCCATTAGATATTGATGGTCTTCATGTTTTCTTATTAAAATAAAATACTCCTATTCAAATCACTCTTCAGACCCTACAATATTAGTGATAATGGTGACAAATCAAGTGTAAACAAAATAAGTGTAAACCAAGTCAGGGGCATATATAAGGTGTAATCACACTGATCACTAGACTGCACAGCCAGGCTTCATGAATTACAGTAGAACCACAGAGTGAGACCCATCAGCAGTTGCACAAATATTAGAAGCGTCAACAAAAGGCAACCTACTATAGATGCCAGGGGCTAATGGAAGTAGCAGATAAAGTACAAGAACAAAACACACAACAGGACAAGATTTATTAAATAGATTTAGAGGACAGAATATATTTAGGAAATTTCTGACAAACCATAAGTGCATAACACCAGAGAAACACCCCCCACCCCATCCTTGATTGACAGTCAGCTGGAAGCCAAGCGCTGTTTCCAAATCTCGCACCTGCAGAGCAAGAATAAGTTTTGAAGACGAAGATCTGCCTCTCAAACAAGCAGGGACAGGGATGGGAGAAGGACCGAGGAGGGCCTTCCAGCCCTCAAAACTTTTTAGGAACTCCTCTTTGACACTTTACACCCAAAATCATATGCCAAAACACACACAGACAGACTGGACAAAACAAAGACAGAATTCCTGTTCCAGTCTGCTGACACTGTTAGCGGTGAGGGCAAGGAGACACATGGTACCTTTTATAAATCTGTAACTCCTCCCCCCCTCCTTGATTGACCGTCAGCTAGAACCCGAGCCCTGTTTTCAAATGTCACAGAAATAAGATTTGTAGGGAAGCTAAGACCTGTCTATTAATCAAGCAGCAATATGGATGGGAGAGGGGGCGAGGAGGCGTTCCAGACCTCAACATTTTAGGGACTCCACTTTACAGCCAAAATCACATGCCAAAACAGACAGACAGAATTCAAGTTTCAATCTGTTGGCACTGTTAGCCGTAAGAGCAAGGAGACACATGGTATCTTGTATAAATCCATCACCCCCCATCCTTGATAGAAAGTCAGCTGGAAGCCAAGCCCTGATTCCTAATGTCACACCTACAGAGCAAGAATAAGATTTGAGGGCTAAGATCTGTTTCTTAGTCAAGCAGGGATTGGAGAGGATAGGAGCCCTTAAAGGGGTTATCTAGTTAAAAACTTTTTTTTATTTATCAACTGGCTCCAGAAAGTTACAGATTAAAAAAATCTTAATCCTTTCAGTACTTATGAGCTTCTGAAGTTGAGTTGTTCTTTTCTGTATAAGTGCTCTCTGATGACGCGTGTCTCGGGAACCGCCCAGTTTAGAAGCAAATCCCCATAGCAAACCTCTTCTACTCTGTGCAGTTCCCGAGACAAGCAGAGATGTCAGCAGAGAGCACTGTTACCAATAATTATTGTGAGGATTAAGATTTTTTAATAGAAGTCCTTTACAAATCGGTTTAACTTTCTGGAGCCAGTTGATATAATAAAAAAAAGTTTTTTCCTGGAATGCCCCTTTAACACTTCAGGGACTCCTCTTTGACACTTTGCACCAAAAAAAAAAAAAAAAAAACTGATTTTTTTACATTATGGAAGTATATACAGATCTATAAAAGTTACCGTGTGCCTCTTTGCCCTAACAGCATGTAAGAGTGTCAGCAGATTGGAATGTGACCTAAAACCAGACACAGCAAAAACCCGGCATGGACCAAATGCCAGCAAATACTTACTCTCTTGCCAGCAACTATCTAAACATCAAAAGTCAGAAGAAATGACATGGCATAATGGGCTCTGCCATGCATAACACGGGGTACAGAGGTCGCAGTCATACCCAGGCCCTATTAGGCGATCTAAAGGCTCAGGTGCCATATAAACACAAGAATTATAAAAAAAAAAAAAAAAAGTGTGGAGACTGTATTACAGGTCTTTGTTCTCATTACACCTATAAACCCAGCATAAAACTATATATGTATGTATATATATATATGTTTCCCATAACTACATTGGAATTACATCTATTATGCCTATTTCAGCTATTTCACACCTGCTGGTTAACATCATCTCAGACCGCTGATGTTGGTACATCCCGTCCTTTTTCCCAATTTAATGGGAGCCAGAACTGACTGCCGGGAGTATTTAAATAGTTAATAAAAAGTGCCCAAATCCATCAGTCTTTTGGCAGCCTCCGCAAGTCTGAAACAGCAGTTTCGAGCAAGAACTATAACAAATCTTCCCCTTTGGGTTTATCTGGAGAGGGAATGACACATTATAAATCCAGAAGAAAAAGATCTCCTCCTTGCACCTCCTCCTCCTCCTCTCTCCCTCGTCCCTCCATGTAACCCCCCATTACTCCCCCCTACCCAAAAGACTGCTGGAACAAGATTTAACATCTAATTCAGTATCTGACAAGCGAATTTATCAAGGAGCCATCCACTAGCCCTGGCCTTGAGTAGAATAAACTGTACGGATAGGAGACATGTAGGGGTCCGGCCCATATAGGCGAACTTCTCCACGTTACCCATGGACCCTAAATGAACAGACCGGAATGTAATGGTCGTACGATCCAGCTTTACAGAAACTCAGAATGGCATAAAATGTGCATTATGTGACAAAGTTATATCATCCCTGCTTCTTCACCCCTCATAAGTATTCACTGTAGGCCTGGAAATATATTCATGAACCTTTAATATTATATTTAAATGATATTTAGTAAATATATATATATATATATATATATATATATATATATATATAAAATTATATTGATTAAATTATATTTAGTGTGTGTGTGTATATATATATAAATATATATATATATATATATATATATCTACATACACACATGCATGTGTTTATATCCTATACATATATATAAGTATAAATTCTATTTATAAATCTTTTATTTATATTTAAATAATAAATTATATTACATTGTAATTAAAATAAAAATGTAATATAATATTTAGATATTATATAAAAAATGTATAAATCGAATTTATACTTATATATATATATATATATATATGTGTGTGTGTGTATAGGGTATATACGTGTATGTATATATATATATATACATATATATATAAAGTAATCATAATATAATTTTATATATATACACGGTATATTAAATATAATTTAAATATAATATTAAAGGTTCACAAATTATATTTATATTCTAAATTATATTCATGTTCCTCACGCTGGACACAGATAAAAGTCGAATTTTAAATAGCAAGATAACTTGAAATAAAACATATTTATAAGGCAGTGTTTCCCCAAACAGTGTGCCTCTAGCTGCTGCAAAACTACAACTCCCAGCATATTTAGGCTATATATTGGCTGGTTTAAGACGTACATATACAGTGAAGAAAGAAATTATTTGACAACCAATTTTTCCCACTTTTATATAGGTAGGGAGCTGAAATTAGGAGCACTCTCTCTTAGTGGGAGTTCCCCTAATCTCAGCTTGTAACCTGTATAATAGACACCTGTCCACAGAAGCAATTGATCAGATTCCAAACTCTCCACCATGGCCAAGACCAAAGAGCGGTCCAAGGATGTCAGGGAGAAGATTGTAGATCTGTATAAGATTGTAGATCTAATATTACCTGTATCTTAGCTGTGTAATCTCCCGGGGCTTCCGGCCTCTAGTGATGCTGTCTGTGGCCACTAGAGGCCGGAAATGTCCCTTCTACTGGGACACGCACAATGATGTCATCTTGCACGTCCTGTAGGTATAACAGCTTCCAGGCCTCTAGTGGCTGCAGGAAGGAGCTTTAGAAGGTGACACTGACTGGGGGGAAACTGAGGTTTTGTTTTTATCCTTAGTGGTGGGGGGCAGGGTCTTCCTATCTACAGTTACCTAGCTAACTACAGAAGACAGACTAACTACGTGTGTAAAGCTACCTACAGGGAGCAAGCCAACTACAAGGGGCCCTATTTAGAGAAGACAAACTAGCTACAGGGGGGTCCTATATATAGGGGGCAAGCAAACTACAGGGTGTACTCTTTAAAAGGGGCAAACTACCTACATGGGGTCCTACATAGAGGGGCAAACTACCTATTGGGGGGGGGGTCCTACATATGGGGGGAAAACTACCTACATGGGGTCCTACATAGAGGTGCAAACTACCTACCGGGGGAGGGGGGGGGTCCTACATATGGGGGGAAAACTACCTACATGGGGTCCTACATATGGAGGGCAGACTACCTACCTGGGGTCAATGTACCCATCCATCTGATCAGAGGCATCAGCGGGATCCTTACAATGCAATCTGTGTTATAGATCCAAGGAACGATCACTTAGCAGAGAAGGAGCTCTGTCATCTAGCTGTAAGATGCCTATTATTAAAGGGGAACTCTGGTGGAAACAAGTAGAAAACAATTTTTTTCAAATCAAATGGTGCCTGAAAGTTAAACAGATTTGTAAATCACTTGGGGAGAATGTGAGAATAAAGCGGCACTCAACACGTCCAACGTGTCAAGCAAGACTTTTATTCCATGCAAGGTAATGAAGTTACAAGTGCGGGGGAGACATGGACGCCAGGGAGCACGGCTAACAGGTCACAGCCGTATGGTGCTTACTGCACTTCCTCAGACCGTTCTGTTAGCCGGGCTCCCTGGCGTCCCTGTCTCCCCCGCACTTGTAACTTCATCACCTTGCATGGAATAAAAGTCTTGCTTGGCACGTTGGACGTGGTGAGTGCCGCTTTATTCTCACATTCTCCCCAAGTGATTTGTCGTCTGCTACTGCTACAGCCGTTGGCTGTCTGGGCATGCTGGGAGTTGTAATTTTGCAACAGCAGGAGGCACCCCTGGTTGGAAAACTCTGACCTATACTATATACTACTATATAGTCCAACATGCTGGGAGTTGTAGCTTTGCAACAGCTGGAGGCACCCCTGGTTGGGAAACATTGACCTGTACTATATACTGCTATATATACTCCTATATAGTGTAACATGCTGGGAGTTGTAGTTTTTGTTTGGGGCAGCTGCTGAGCCACAGGCTGTATCAGGGCATGCTGGGAGTTGTAGTTAGTAACTAACTGCATCTCCCGAATTTAATTAAAAAAGCGATCAAAAGGTCCATCGAATCAAAAATGGTGCTGTTAAAAACCACAGATCATGGTGCAAAAAAAATGAGCCTCATACAGGCCTGTATAAGAATAAAAAAGTTATAGGGGTCAAAATAGGACAAAATTTCTCTAGCATATGTATATCCTGTGATGTCACGCATATATAATTCATTATGCAAATTAGAATGGCCGGTATGTTTTTTTGCAAGAAAGTTGGCAACCCTTAAACTGGACCATGGAGAAATGGAAGAAAGGCCACCTTCTTCCATTTCTCCATGGTCCAGTTTAAGCGTTGCCAACTTTCTTGCAAAAAACATACCGGACCTGATGCTGAGGATGGTTGGGTGTGGGCATCAATAACCTAGAAATAAGATGGCACTAGAATGTACTATGGGTAGAAGACAAACCAGTAGAGGTGTTGTGAGACTTTGAGCAATGTTCTCTTGGTAATTTTGGTAATGGATTTTACTGTAACGTTGTACAGACCACGTCCAACGCTTCATGGCAGTGGGATCCCCTAATGGCAGTGCCCTCTTTCAGCAGGATGATGCCACTGACTGCAAAAATTGTTCAGAAATGAGGACCATGACAAAGAGTTTAGGGTGGTGACTTGGCCTCCGAATTCCCCAGATCTAAACCTGATCATCTGTGGGGTCTGGCGGAAGAACAAGTCTGATCCAAGAGGGCCGCACCTCACACCTTACAGGACATATAGGATCTGCTGCTGACATCTTGGTCCACGATACCATGGCAATCCTTCAAAGAGGTCTTGTGGAGTGATGGCCTTGATGGGTCAGAGCCAGGACTGGTGCGAGGATTTTTGCCACTCTAGGCAAAAGCTAATTCTGCAGTCCTCTTGACTCAGCCCATTGGGTCCGTTTTTTACACGCCCCACTTTACTACAGGGGTGACACATTAACAAACTTACCTCCTCTTAATGTACCGTAATCACATTATTAATGGAGTGAGCAGTTGCTATCAGGACCTGGAGACAGTGGACACCCCCATCAAGAAGGCGCTCTATTTTTCCTATTGGTGGAGCCGGCCCTGGTCAGAGCTGTTTTGGTGGCACAAGGGGTTGCTACACTATATTTTTAACATACACGCATATATATATATATATATATTAATACTAAGACATACATAAATAAATCAGAGGTCCCTCAGTGCTGTGGCAGGAGGTTCTACCATTGCTTCACTAGTATAAAATACCTACAGCATCTGTAATGTAACTCAGGCTTCATAACCAGAACCCTGTGGTGACATGTGGATCATATGTTGTTACCGAATATCCTTGAAACGTATCTCTTGCTACATTGCGCCACTCCACAAATATCACAAGGCAAAAATAAATCTTAAAATCGAACATCAAATCCGTCAAACTTGTTGAGCCGTCTCTCAGCACCTGTCATCCAGTCTGAAGCCTTGACAGTGAGTAGTTGGCGTTACCTTGAATTTAGTGCTGTAGCTTCAAAACTTTGTACAACCATAAGAATTTTTCAAAAAAATAACTGAGCAATGTATTTAGAAATATCCGTTTTAAAAAAAGGTTTTACAAGCGGAGTTACAAGTTGGTATTGTTAGGGACACGATAAAGGAGTATTGGACAAACCAGCAAGTACTGGGGAACCAGAGGCATCTCCTTTCTGGGGTATCACAGACATCACAGTAAATAATTGAAGGGGTATTCCGCTGCCCCAGTGTTCAGAACATTTTGTTCCGAACGCTTGGAGCGGGCAGCAGGGGTCGTGTTGTCACAGCCACCCCCTTTGTGAAGTTACGCCCCACCCCCTCAATGCAAGAACGCCAGGTGCTGCACAGAGATCGCTGAGGTCCCAGCAGCAGGACCCCCGCGATCCGCCCCTACATAAGATGTCTAGGGGCAGCGTAACCCTTTAATGCTATTGTGATGTCCGGGTGTGAGATGATGTGTAGGGGTAGATGGTGTTGCCCAGTGGTAGATGGTTTTAACTCCTTAGTGTTCGTGACGCCAGGGCATGGTTTGCCTATGTAATCCCGTTAGTCCTAGGTTAGGCAGGGGTAAATAATAGTCAATGGCCAGGTTAAGATTAACAGTAGATTTTACTGAGGTTGAACAGGTATGACAATCTTTATAGGGTAGTAAGGTTTCTAGAGAGGTGACCAGTAACACAGGGGACCTTGCAGCTTGCTGGGACTGGCAGTGACTTGACAGACTTTAGTGCAGCCACGCTGACTATAATAGACTTGACTAAAGATAGTGACAGCAGACAGAGATGATTTGACTTACTGACTTGTGGCTGTAATTTAGGCTTGAGGCCTCCAGATGTGCTGGACACCGGCTCTGAGACATCTGGACTGGACTTCACCTCAGCAGAAAAGAGCGAGATTGTAGTACCTCCTCCTCTTATAAAGGGGGCTGAGCATGGAGCCTATAGGCTATCTGCGGGTCATCTGTCACCTGGTGCTCTCTGGGTAACTAACATATGACTTAAACATGTGACAACAATTATCATGTGACTAACAATCATATGACCATATCAAAGGTCCTTTATCCTTAGTACATAACTTATACACATTATGGCGCACACTGCAGGTGCGCCCTGAGGACGTAAAGGCACTCAACCTGATAGGACTGTAGGAGCATATTCCATAGTGGGACATCACACTATATACAGTGGTCCCTTAACATACGATGGTAATCCGTTCCAAACGGACCATCGTTTGTTGAAACCATCGCATGTTGAGGGATCCGTGCAATGTAAAGTATAGGACAGTGGTCTACAACCTGCGGACCTCCAGATGTTGCAAAACTACAACACCCAGCATGCCCGGACAGCCGTTGGCTGTCCGGGCATGCTGGGTGTTGTAGTTTTGCAACATCTGGAGGTCCGCAGGTTGAAGACCACTGTTAGAGGAAGTTGTACTCGCCTGTCCCGGCCGCTCCGGACCGTCTCCGCTGCCCGGGATGTCGCCGTCCATCGCTGTCGCCGCGTCCCCGAGGTGTCCTCGACGCTCCGGCAAGGCCTCTGCTTCCCCGGCATCTGCGCTCTCCGTCGCTGCCATCACGTTGTTACGCACACCGCTCCTATTGGATGATGGGACGGCGTGCGCAGCGACGTGATCACGATGATGGAGAGCGCCGACTGTGCAGGGGATCCCGAAGAGGACGCGCCGGAGCCCCGAGGACAGGTAAGTGATCGTCAGCGGACCACACGGGGCACCGTAAACGGCTGTCTGGTGGCAGCTGAAGCAGTCTGCGCTGCCGGATAGCCGTTTATGCGATGGCCCCGACATACAAAAGCATCGTATGTTGATGCTACCTTCAATATGCGATGGACTCAGAGTGATCGTATGCTGAAATGATCGTATGTCGGGGCCATCGTAGGTCGAGGGGTCACTGTATAAAGATTAATGAATATGGGAGACGTCAGTAAATCTTTTCATCAGAATGAAGCGCCCATTTATACAAAATTATACCATGCCTGAAATTACCCAATAGCCTGTTAAAACCCTGACACTATTGATCCACTCCACTATACGCTGCAATCGGGATTGCTGGACCATGTAGGCCAGATATCTATTGTACCAAGTAAATGTTAGGATACCCACATGGCCATAGAGCGAGCATGTTGCTCAGCGTTTGGAACAAACTGTTCCGAATGCTGGAGCCGCTGCCGGCAGCTCGTGACATCATAGCCCTGCCCGTTCATGACGTCACGCCCCGCCCCCACAATGCAAGTCTATGGGAGGGGGCGTGATGTTACGAGCTTCCGGCTCCAGTGTTCGGAACAGTTTGTCCCAAACACTGAGCAGCGGAGTACCCCTTTAAGTTCTTCATCTTCAAAAAAGAGTTGATCATCTACAGTAGGGAGAAGAAGAGTGAACAAGGCCTTCTCCGCAATATACTAATTTCTTAAGTTGGCATTGGATCAGAGCTAGTGCTGCTTGTCTGTCATATCATGAGAAAGGTATTATGTCACAGAACCGGAGGAGAGTAAAAAATAGTGTACATATTGAGCCAACCTGTGAAGATCCCAGTTTCAGACACTTTGGATCTTCTTCACGTCAAAGTTGTGGATCATTGTGATAATGGAGTTTCCAGGTGAAATTGGTCAGATAGACACTTGAGATGAATGCGATGATTACCTCCACATCTGGTTGTTAACTTCTCATTCCTCCCGATGCCTTTACAATTCAACAGTTTTTCGCACGCATTAAAAATGACGGCACTTCCCAAGTCTCCTTCTCAAATAATTAACACAATTAGTAAGAGCGCGGCGGGATCGCTAATCAATCTCTATAAATGAGGGCGCTTATTGTAATTGCGCAGTAACACATTTGTTTGTGGGGAGAGATCGGCGTTTGCTGCATATAAAGAATCAATGCCGTTCAGCATGGGGCTCGGCGTGACTCGGCGAGGGAGAGCTCCGCTACAAATGAAATGTGCAATCAAATCGCACAAATGACATAGTCTGTAATTACATCAGGCTGTACAAGTCAATATCATTACAATGGTATAGAGAGAGATCACTCCAGGCTTAGCATCTGACGCCACGTAGCGGGAGCAATAAGGGCATACATACCTATATTAGAGGTAGACCACCTATTTGTTGGCAGTCCTTGGAAAAAGGGGGTTCAATAATTAATTAGCAGAATGTAAGTGTGGTGCCACAGGTGGTGTAGGGAAATACTTTATCACTTCGTGACGCCAGTGCACCATTAACCTCTCCACGGTCCAAGGTTGGAGACAGCTTCTCCTGGGCCAGACATGGGGAGTAAAGGAAACACACCGACGTCAGGTTACAGATAACTGTCTTTACTAAACTGGCTGCAGAGGGTATTACACAGTCTGGTGCAGAGTGAGAGGATGCAGTGTAACCCCTTGGGAGCCCTGTTGCCTTGCTGCGACTTGTGGGGCTTTCACCCAATAAATTGACTCTGCCTTGAGAGAATTAAATATTGATCCTGGTACCTAGGGTTCTGTCAAGGTCCTGTAGCTTTCTTCACCAGGGCATGTGTGGTGGCCCAGTACAGGAGTTGTTACCCCATATCCTTGCTGCCCTGTCAGGCAGCCCCCCTGCATCTATTCTATTGCAATTGTACATTGCTCAAAAAAAATTAAGGGAACACTAAGATAACACATCCATGATCTTAATGAATGAACTAATCGTATGAAATACTTTCGTCTTTACATAGTTGAATGCGCTGACAACAAAATCACACAAAAATTATCAATGGAAATCAAATTTATCAACCCCTGGAGGTCTGGATATGGAGTCACACTCAAAATCACAGGGGAAAACCACACTACAGGCTGATCCCACTTTATGTAATGTCCTTAATACAAGTCACAATGAGGCTCAGTAGTGTGTGTGGCCTCCACGTGCCCGTATGACCTCCCTACAATGCCTGGGCATGCTCCTGATGAGGTGGAGGATGGTCTCCTGAGGGATGTCCTCCCAGACCTGGACTAAAGCATCCACCAACTCCTGGACAGTCTGTGGTGGATGGAGCGAGACGTCCCAGATGTGCTCAGTTGGATTCAGGTCTGGGGAACGGGCGGCCATTCCATAGCATCAATGCCTTCCTCTTGCAGGAACTGCTGACACACTCCAGCCACATGAGGTCTAGCATTGTCTTGTATTAGGAGGAACCCAGGGCCAACTGCACCAGCATATGGTCTCACAAGGGATCTGAGGATCTCCTCTCGATACCTAATGGCAGTCAGGCTACCTCTGGCAAGCACATGGAGGGCTGTGCGGCCCCCCAAAGAATTGCTACCCCACACCATTACTGACCCACCGCCAACCGCCAAACTGGTCATGCTGGAGGATGTTGCAGGCAGCAGAACGTTCTCCACGGCGTCTCCAGACTCTGTCACGTCTGTCACATGTGCTCAGTGTGAACCTGCTTTCATGTATAAAGAGCACAGGGTGCCAGTGGCGAATTTGCCAATCTTGGTGTTCTCTGGCAAATGCCAAACATCATCATGTCTAAATAGGAGGGATTACATCCTACAGAGCCGTGATTTCTTCAGCAGGCCACAATCCTGGTGACTACTTAAGTCTCATTTACATACTGCGTGTGACAGTGATTACAGTTGTTTTCTCCACACTTACAGACGTGCCGGCAGACATCCAAACATGGGAGGACACATGATATTAACCTCTATTACGTGTTGCTACTCATATATATATATATATATATATATATATATATATATATAGTAACACTTAGTGACGGGTTCCCTAAAACTCTCCAAGAACTTTGTAGCCCAAGACTACAGCAATGAGGATACATTGGATACAGAATTGCCTGGAGTCCCATAGACTTGCATGAGACATAATGGAAATCTGTGTCTCTGTAGTCTCAGGCTACGAAGTTGCGGGTGAGTTAAACGGAGATCCTGCCATTGGAGCGTGATCGGAGTTATGCTTTAAGTAGGGCTGGGCGGTATGACCAAATATGTGTATCATGGGATTTTTTTAACTTACAGCAGTTCCACGGTATATAACAGTATTTTCAACCCCCCCTCCAAATCATGTGATCGGCCAGCGCTGTAAAACTACAACGGCTGTCCAGGCATGCTGGGAGTTGTAATTTTGCAACAGCTGGAGGTTCGCAGGTTTGTTTGGCTCCCCCCCCCCCCCCCCAAATAATGTGACCCGATTAATGATCAGCCCAGCGGAGTACTACTCACAGATGTCAAGCACTGCCCTCCTCCTCTTTGTTGGGGGCCGCCCCGGCGATGGAACTCACTGTACGCCAGTGGTCTCCAACCTGCGGACCTCCAGTTGTTGCAAAACTACAACCCCCAGCATGCCCGGACAGCCAACGGCTGTCCGGGCATGCTGGGAGTTGTAGTTTTGCAACAGCTGGAGGTTCGCAGGTTTGAGACCACTGCTGTACGCTGTATCCCTATGCCCGGGCTGCAAAAGATACAGAAAATTAACTTTTAACTCACCTACGTCGGCCGGTTTCTTACATGACAGTGGGCTCAGCCTATCACTAGCTGGGGGCGGGACATCGCTCCGGCCGGTGATAGGCTGACGGCTGTCCTCCCCCGTCCCCAGCATGCGGCCGACGTAGGTGATTTAAAAGTTTATTTTCTGTATCTTTTGCAGCCTGGGCATAGGGATACAGTGTACAGCAGTGGTCTCCAACCTGCGGACCTCCAGCTGTTGCAAAACTACAACTTCCAGCGCCCGGCGGCCCCCCAACAAAGAGGAGGAGGCAGTGCTTGCGGGTGACATATGTGAGTAGTAGCCCGCTGGGCTGATAATTATTGGGGGGAGCAGAACAGCGCTGGCGGGTAACATAGGGTTAGTTCCCCGATGTGGGGACAGCGCTGCGCTGGGCTGATAATACATTCCCGAGGTGGAGGGGCCCAACCAGTATTGCGGTATGGGGGAAAATTCATATCGTGCAGCCCAAAAAATTCGGTATGAACCGGAATACCGCCCAGCCCTAGCTTTAAGTGATAAAATTCTGTCACGCAGCGACAATCTTTGGACCTTTTTGAAGACTGACTTTTTGGCCCCGATTTACTATCGTGAACCCAGTTTGCTTTTTCCGGGGTTGTGCGACAAAAATTATCTGCTCCAGACTTTGTGGAGCAATGAGCGAAAAAATAAACCTACAGACCTGAAAAAGGGGCATGGCTGGCGGGAAAGGGGGCGTGTTCTAACAACCCTACCTATTTACTATTGAATTCGCACAATCCTGTGAATAAATTGCTGGAAATTCCCACCAAGAAAAAGAGATTTCCTGACCTGTGTCTGCATAGTAAATAGTGAAATCCTGCAAGTTTAAAATAAGATTCCACGCTCTTAGTAAATCAGGTGAATTGAGTATAGTGGTAGCTGTATAGATCTTTGTTATGTGCGCCCTAGTGGCGGCTGACGACAGCCATCATTTTACCATTACACTATTGAGAGATGTCCCTTATTGGTGAAAAAAGGCTAAAAAATGGCCAAATACTGTACTATACTCACTCCAGAGCATAAATACCTATAAAACATGATAAAAAGCTATATTACAGGAGAATCTCCCAGTGCCGTTTAATTTCCCATTATCGCCCCCCCTGTACCATTTCAACCCCCGTGCCATTTTATTCCCCCTCTTGATCCCTCCAATGACACTTCATTCTTCCCCCTTGAACCTTTTAATTCCCCCTTTCTACTCTGTGCCACTTTATTCCCCCTGTGCCAAATCCTCACCCCTTGTGCCACATCACTTTTCCCCTTCCCTCCTCCCCCTGTTGTTCCTTTTACCTGGCCAGCAGGATCAGGTGCAGGGGCTCTCAGCAGGTTCGACGTTCTCTTGCAATGGACTTACTGAGAGGCTGTGAGCAGTGGCGACTGCGTGCAATGGCGAGTCTTCTGCTTCTGTGCTGAGGCTCTTGCAGGGGAATGCAACGGAGGCCAGGGCCTCTTACCCCCCCCCCCCCCGACAACAGTCCTGTGTACAAGGTAGAGCCGGCGCCTAAGCTTGGTTGTCCCCTATTGGGAGAGTTTTGTCCCCTATTGGGAGAGTTTTGTCCCCTATTGGGAGAGTTTTGTCCCCTATTGGGTGTGTTCGCGTCCGCAATTTGTAGTGTCCTCTATTCGGAGGGTGCAAATATATTAAGTCTTATGGGACTCTGCCGGGGAATAAAACAAACTATCCGCTATATGGAGGTGTCCCCTATTGGGAGGTGTCCGCTAAGGAAGAGTTTACTGTACAGGGAGTAAAGGGAGTTCATCCCTTTATAAAAAAAATAAAAAAATAAAATATATATATATATACATATTATGAAATTAATCTGAAGTGTCTTGGACCTGTTTATATAAGTATATGCAGTATTTTTCCTTCTGATACCATTTCTTAATTATTTTTGCAAGGCCTTATCCAGCACTTATAGCGGATAGCGGATAGGTGCCTGACCGATGATGTGGTAGGCGGCATGTGCTCCATGCATTGCCTGGGAGTTCCGGAGATACCTGAGTGCTGTGTTCCAGAATCTCTGGCGCCCCCATAGACAATGAACAGAGAACATGCCGTCTACCGCTCCATGCAAGGAATATCTCACACACCATTACACCATCACCAGCCTGAAACATTGATACAAGGCAGGATGGAGCCATGTTTTCGTGTTGTTTATGCCAAATTCTGACTTTGGAATCAAGACTCCTCAGACCAGGCAACAATCTTCCAGTCTTCCACTGTTGGTGAGCCTGTGTGAATTGTACCCTAAGGTTTCTGTTCTTAGCTAGTGTTGAGCGGCATAGGCCATATTCGAATTCGCGAATATATGGACGAATATTCGGTATATAATCGCGAATATTCGCATATTCGTTATATTCTCTTTTATTTTCGCATACGCGAAAATCCGCGTATGCGAAAATTAACATATGTGAAAATTAACATATACAAAATTAGCATACACGAAAATTCGCATATGCGAAAATTAGCATATGCGAATTTTCACACGCCAGTCTCACACAGTAGTATTAGAGCCTTCTTTACACCACACAAGCTGGAAGCAGAGAGGGACGATCACTGTGATGTGTACTGTGAAGAAAAGAAAAAAAAAAACGAATATTCGTAATTACGAATATATAGCGCTATATTCGCGAATAATATTCGAATTGCGAATATTCGCGAGCAACACTATTCTTAGCTGACAGGAGTGGCACCCGGTGAGGTCTGCTGCTGTAGCCCATTTGCTTCATGGATGGCCATGTTGTGCGATCAGAGATGGTATTCTGCAGACCTTGGTTGTAACAAATTTTTTTGGGGAGTTACTGTTGCTTTTCTGTCATCTGGAACCAGTCTGCCAATTCTTCTCTGACCTCAACAAGGCATTTTCATCCACACAACTGTCACTCATGGCTGTGTGTGAAAATCCCAATAGATCAGCAGTTTCTGAAATACCAACCAGCCCATCCAGCACCGATAACCATGGCACGTTCACAGTCACATAAGGGTCTATTCACATGGCAGAATTTCCTCTTCACTTGTGGAATTCTGCCTCAAATTAAAGGCCATAGACTTCCATGGAATTATGCGAATGGGGCTTTAATTTGAGGCGGAGATTCGGCCATGTGAATAGACCCTAAATGCCCTTTCTTCCTCATTCTGATGCTCTGATGAACCCATTCACACTGCAACATTTTCTGGTCGGAATTTGTGACATGAAACCTGGGAAAGGTCATTCTAGGATGAAAATACACTGACCTGAGGGAGCGCTGTTTTCTCTTTTCTGTTTATTGCACGATGTGGCTGTTTTTCAGCAGGACTTCTCCTGGGGAACCTCAAAAGAGAAAAAAGGCTGAAACCAAGAAATCTTCAATTCACCGACTTCAGATGTTATCTGCCAAAATAATTCAGGCCCCATACTACAGACTCCTGAATGAATTTGGACTCCTGAGGAGACCCCTAAATGATCTTGGACTCCTGAGGTGACCCCTGAATTAATTCAGATTCCTGAGGCAACCCCCCAATTAATTCAGATTCCTGAGGCAACCGCCCAATTAATTCAGATTCCTGAGGCAACCCCCCAATTAATTCAGATTCCTGAGGCAACCCCCCAATTAATTCAGATTCCTGAGGCAACCCCCCAATTAAATCAGATTCCTGAGGCAACCCCCCAATTAATTCAGATTCCTGAGGCAACCCCCCAATTAAATCAGATTCCTGAGGCAACCCCCCAATTAATTCAGATTCCTGAGGTGACCCCCCAATTAATTCAGATTCCTGAGGCAACCCCCAATTAAATCAGATTCCTGAGGTGACCCCTGAATTAATTCAGATTCTTGAGGTGACCCCCCAATTAATTCAGATTCCTTAGGTGACCCCAGAATTAATTCATATTCCTAAGGAAACCCCCCAATTAATTCAGATTCCTGAGGCAACCCCCCCCCAATTAATTCAGATTCCTGAGGTGACCCCCCAATTAATTCAGATTCCTGAGGTTACCCCCCAATTAATTCAGATTCCTGAGGTAACCCCCCAATTAATTCAGATTCCTGAGGTGACCCCTGAATTAATTCAGATTCCTGAGGCAACCCCCCAATTAATTCAGATTACTGAGGCGACCCCCCAATTAATTCAGATTCCTGAGGCGACCCCCCAATTAATTCAGATTCCTGAGGTAACCCCCCAATTAATTCAGATTCCTGAGGTGACCCCTGAATTAATTCAGATTCCTGAGGCAACCCCCCAATTAATTCAGATTACTGAGGCGACCCCCCAATTAATTCAGATTCCTGAGGCGACCCCCCAATTAATTCAGATTCCTGAGGTAACCCCCCAATTAATTCAGATTCCTGAGGTGACCCCTGAATTAATTCAGATTCCTGAGGCAACCCCCCAATTAATTCAGATTCCTGAGGCGACCCCCGAATTAATTCAGATTCCTGAGGCGACCCCCCCAATTAATTCAGATTCCTGAGGTGACCCCCCAATTAATTCAGATTCCTGAGGTGACCCCTAAATTAATTCAGATTCCTGATGTGACCCCTAAATTAATCCAGATTCCTGAGGTGACCCCCTAAATTAATCCAGATTCTTGAGGAGACCCCCCCCCCCCAATTAATTCTGATTCCTGATGAGACCCCTGAATGAATTCAGGCTTCTAAGGAGAACCCTAAATTAATTCCAACTACAGAAGTGACCCCTAAAATAATGCAGACTTTCTCATGAGACCCTAAATTGCTTCAGAGACCCCAAGATTGAGTGTCTCCCCCATGAGACACCCAAAATGTACTTAGTCTCTAGATCAAATTAATAAAAAATGTATTCATAAATCAGTACTTTCTCCCCACCAATCCGCTCTTCAGGGTCACCCTTAGGACCCTGTGTACTGATCCCTGAAGGTCCTAGTGTGGCAGAGGAACCTGTGTATGGACGGAGCATGAAACCTTGGTTGGGGTACACAATTTCACAATATAGAGGGGTCCTCCGTTATAATTACATCCCCCATCGTAAACTTATGGAAAAAAATGGAACCTGGATCCAACAGTAACCGATATATTTGCATTGGTAATGGTGTTGTGGGTTTCAGGTTACTGGCGTTCCTGTGCGGCCATACTTGGACACGTTTTGGGGCAAGCTTTAAGGATGACTACACAGTGACCCTCATCCGGGTCAGTTTCAGCTTTATGGTTACCTAATGAAAAACAGAACTACCTGTAAAGACCCTTTTGGTGTACATGAAGGCTTATCAGTGGTTCCCAAACTGTAGCCCTCCGGGGGGGAGATTTATCAAAACCTGTGCAGAGGAAAACTCGCCCAGTTGCCCATAGCAACCAATCAGCTTGCTGCTTTCATTTTTATGAAGGCCTGTGAAAAATGAAAGAAGTGATCTGATTGGTTGCTATGGGCAACTGGGCAAGTTTTCCTCTGCACAGGTTTTGATAAATCTCCCCCCAGATGTTGCAAAACTACAACTCCCAGCATGCCTGGACAGCCAACGGCTGTCCAGGCATGCTGGGAATTGTAGTTTTGCAATATCTGGAGGGCCACAGTTTGGGGACCACTGGCTTAGATTATGTTCTCCCTTACTTCACTGCTTCTAGAGATGAGCGAATTTACAGTAAATTCGATTCGACACAAACTTCTCGGCTCAGCAGTTGATGACGTATCCTGCATAAATTAGTTCAGCTTTCAGGTGCTCCCGTGGGCTGGAAAAGGTGGATACAGTCCTAGGAGACTCTTTCCTAGGACTGTTTCCACCTTTTCCAGCCCACGGGAGCACCTGAAGGCTGAACTAATTTACGCAGGATAAGTCATCAACTGCCGAGCCGAGAAGTTCGTGACGAATCGAATTTACTGTAAGTTCGCTCATCTCTAACTGCTTCCATCTATAACAGAAGCCATGAAGATCTGCTAGATCCCGCCGCTATTCTTTGAATCCTGTTGACCTGGGTACTGTTGAATCCTGGGTACTCCACTGGAAAACATTATTTTTTTTTTTTTAAATCAACTGGTGCCAGAAAGTTAAACAGATTTGTAAATTACTTCTATAAAAAAAAAATCTTAATCCTTCCGGTACTTATCTGCTGCTGTGTGTTCCAGAGGAAGTTGTATTTCTTTCTGAATTATTTTCAGTCTGACCTCAGTGCTCTCTACTGACACCTCTGTCCATATCAGGAACTGTCCAGTACAAGATATGTTTGCTATGGGGATAGATGTGACAAAGATAGAAATGAGATAGATAGATATGAGAGATAGATAGATAGATATGAGATAGATAGATAGATATGAGATTAGATAGGAGATAGATAGATAGATAATATAGATACAACCAAAGAATAAGTTGTTGCTGTATATTTACCCCAGCAGCCTGCACCTGTTAGCCAGGTCTATATAATAGTTTGGAATTAATAGTGCTGGCCAACTTATTCTTTGGTTGTATTACACATACGGGGGAGTGGCTACCTCCATGTTGGCTCTTGCACCCCACCCACCTCTATTAGGTGTATATAAGGTGCCTTGGATGTTTCAGATCCTGCAATGCCTGCTGAACTGTTCACACAGAGGCGTATTCATAGTGTAGGGTCCGTCCCAGAATGAGGTCACCTTACCGTGGTGGGACGGTCCACGCTATTTGGCGCCAAATTCGCAAGCTAAGTACCTCATATTTTCATAATTTCATATTTTTATGTATTGCACTACAGCTGTATAGCTTTTCATGTTCTATCTATATACTCATGTTTTATCTATATCTTTGTGCTGGCAGTGTGCTGCTGTATTCTCCTGTTGCTAGATAATATAGATAGGTAGATATGCGCATACACATTTGAGCAAAGCGAAAATATATTGAATATGCGAATTTCGCGATTATAGGGCGAATATTCGTCCATATATTCGCGAAATATCGCAAATTCGAAGATGGCATATGCCGCTCATCACTAGCCTGCACTAAATTGTCCAAAACCATTGCAAGTCGCAGCAAGCCCTTAAGGTCTCAGAAGTCACTGGTCACCTCTTTGGGCCCGGCTACACTGTATAGACTGTACCATCTGTCACTCAGTAAAGCTACTGTGGTCCGTAACTTGGCGTCGGAGTCATTATTGCCCACGTGCCTAGCATAGGATCTAGTGGTATACCTTCAGGTGGTATTGAGGATAAACCACACCCTGGCGTCACAAATACAAGGAGTTTTGTTTCCCGCGCGCACGAGCAGTCACAGCTCCGCCACGTCAGTCCCCAGCGGTGACGCCTCTTCAGTACGGCGAGGAGGAACCAAAGAGCTGCCCTGTGTTGCACAGGGGAAGATAATGCCGACCGGACCAAAACCGGAAGTTCCCTGGGCGCAGCCATATTGAAAGCTCCAGCTGCTGCACTCATCTCTGTTGTTATCTGTCAAGCACCCGCTGCAGCGCAGACTCTGCAAACCCCAACGATTGTCAGTATTAAGTCTCTGGTGGCTGTCAGTATTAACCCGTTAGTGCCCGCAAGTCTGGTCGCAAGACTATTCACAACTGGGTTCCTGCAAAATCGAGGGGGAGCATCCATTTCAGTACCCCCATTAGTCAAGTCAAAGCCGCTGCAGCGCTTCAGCAAGCATCTTAAAGGGGAATGCACCTTATTTCAGCAACAGCACACTCAAAAATCAACAGCTCTCCAGACTAACCAGGCAGCAGCATAATTCCACCGCTGAAAATGTTCTGCGCAAAGAAAGAACATGTTCATTCCGCGAGTACTGCATAGCCGTCAATGGTGACGGCCCAGTGCCCCGTGGTCCTACATTTTTCAGTGGTGGCCACCTGACGGAATCTGACGGCCGCCTGACAGATTCCGCAGTGTGAACATGCCCTGAAAGATCAAAAAACATCAAAGCAGCAAACTTTACGAAAGCCAAATTTTGTGTCAGTCTCCAAACTTTTGGTCACATCTGTATATCGGGGAATGACCTCGACGCCTTCTGCGAGGCGCAGTGCCAAAGGTGCCCCGGAGGTACAGCCTGGATTGAGTGATTGGTCTCCGGAGACATTGGCTTTAGGTTTCCATATTTCGCTTTTTTTTTTTTTTTTTGCAGTAGTTGCCCTTTAACGTTTATACCTCAAACAGTCTATGGCGCGGGCAGCGTAGCAAATGAAGTTTGCAGCTTACACTATCTCCCCCCAGATTCGCTTCCACGTACCGCAGAATCAGTCAATGTAATTGGGAGTTTGGATACCCCAGGTTCCTATATCAGGCTACTGAAGGCTTCACTGCCCTTAATCTGCAGGGAGCTACCTCTGCTGGCCTCTGCTTCCTTGATACCTTGCACCTCATCCATCATCTGTGCACCAATGGCCAGGTTTTCAGGCCTGGGAGCAGAGCTAAGACTGCATATCCAGGTACTTTATTTCTTATAGTCTTCCAGGACGCAAATAAATAAGGCCTCGGGGGCTAGAAGACCTTACTGTAGTGGTCCGGGGGCAGTGATCCTGCTCGCACTTGACCCAAACCCCGGAGAGCATCACCTGATTAAGGCTTTGAGTTAGGGGAAGGGTTAAAGTTTGTGCCCCCCGCCCCCCCTGAGGCCAAAATATAATGGATTATCAGACGATCCTCATTACTTACACATTCTGCGTTTACTGCTATTCCATGGCCAAGGTCGGAAAGCTGGAAAATAATAAAACCGCAACTTTATCTGAAATCCATCGCTGCAAGCTCCTTCCTATAATATCAATAAACATATTTGTCCGAAGAGCAGACGCAAGGCGACGGAAAACATTCAAGTTGCAGTGGTATGGTATAAGTCAGTGTTTCCCAACCAGGGTGCCTCCAGCTGTTGCAAAACTAAAACTCCCAGCATGCCTGGACAGCCGTTATCGGGAGAGGATGAATAATGTTATATCTTAATTGTTTGGACGATTCCGTACATGGGTGATACCACTAATTTACATATTTTTCATTAAAGGGGGGGGGGGGGTGATTTAAAGGGGTACTCATCCCCTAGACACCTTATCCCCTATCCAAAGGATAGGGGATAAGATGTCTGATCGCAGGGTCCCGCCGCTGGGGACCCCTGAAATCTCCCTGCAGCACCTGGTGCAGCGCCGGAGGCTTGTGATGTCACGGCCACCCCCCTCTCAATGCAAGTCTATGGGAGGGGGTGTGGCGGCCGCCACACCCCCTCCCATAGGCTTGCATTGAAGGTGCTTGGCCATGATGTCATGGGCGGGGAAAGACCGTGACGTCACGAGCCTCGGGCCCGCATCGCCAGTGCACCGGATGTCTGGGGTGCCGCAGCTGAGATCACGGGGGTCCCCAGTGACATCAGAGACGTCTTATCTCCTATCCTTTGGATAGGGGGTAAGATGTCTAGGAGCAGAGCACCCCTTTAACCTTTAAATATGGAAGGGGTTAATGTATGTTAAACCTTTATTTGATTATTTTTCCTTTTTACACCTTTGGTCCCCTTAGGGGACTTTTATGAGGAATCATTAGGTTACTTATACAGATCAATGCATTTATTTTGAACTGCATTGATCTATGTGCTCTGCGCTCAATTGATAGAGAGTGATGAGACAAGTTCTATCAATTGCAGAGCCACAAATGCCATGGAAGGAGAGGGTAAGTCCTCCGGCTGATAGAACAGTGGATTGCTTCCTCTGCGATCATACTTTGGAAGGTTGGGGATAGGGGGATGAGAGGTTGGAGGGTTTTGGCTCCATGACATGCCATGAGGACCAATAATGAAGTCTTCCAGCTGTGTTCACATGTTGCATCATTATTGCACTTTTGACGTGTTTTCGACATGTTTTTTGCAGTGATTTTTCAAATTGCTGTAAAAATCACAGGTTTTGTACAGCGATATACATAATTTGTGCTATAATTTTGGAAAAATCACAGCAAAAACTGAAGAAAAAAAAACAGACAAAAAATGCTATGTGTTCACATCATATAGAGATAACAGCAGCAGTATACAGAGAGCTGAGAGGGGTCTGGGAGATGCCAGGAGCAATGTGATGATACTGTAATTTATATAGTCATACTGTTATCTGCAGCAAGTCAGCTGACTCAGGACAGACCACTTCCTTTGACACATTAAATTTCGGTCAGAAAATGTTGATTTTAGCCATTTTCTCCCTTCCGTGTTATTCGTGTGAATTCTGTGCGAAACTGATTTTGTCAGGAAAAAGAAATCCCATTGACTCGAGTAAGTTCCTCTCCAATTCCTCAGTGTGAACATACCTTAACACAAAGCTGTGCAGTGCGCACAATTAAGTGACGGCTCCTCCTCCTCTGCTGCAGGAGCACAGGGCCAATCAGGTTAAGGCTTAGCATGCCCGCCTCTCAGGGCAGGGTATATAAACCCTGCACTCATCCGAATGTTTGCTGGAGACTTTAGTTCACACCTTTTCATAAGCATTCCTTTTCTAGTTTTTGTTACTCTGATCACTACTACTCCTTTTGCCTGCTGATTCTGTACCTCGTTGCCTCTCCTGGTTTTGACCTTTGCCTGCCTGGCCTGAGTCTGTGTTTTTTGTCCCTTGTTTGTTTTTGTTGTGTGTTTTTCTTGGTTTATATTGTGGCTATTTTCACTATTGTTTTTCTGACCTTGCTCCCTGACGTTTCTGTGGTAAGCCTCAGGGGTAGGGGTAGTGTAGTCAGGGTATTGCTTCAGTATATCAGGGGTTAAGGTTAACCCTATTGTTCGTGACGCCAGGCTGAGGGCTAGTATGCTGAGGTAATTCTCCGGCCTATCGCCCTTCCCAGTAACGATAGGTGCATACATAAAATGACTGAAGGTCCACAAGGTAGTTGAACTTGAACTTGGATAAACTTTACTTAAAGACTTGCGGTACGTCCAATGAACAGTAACAGTCTCATTAATACAGTCTCCGTACACCTCAGTGACTGAGAGTTGTTGCTGACCTTGACTTTTGATAAAAGCCTCAGAATTTAGGGTAATTTGCGAAGATCCGTCCGGATTTAGGGGTTAGATACGGTCCGGTGATCTTGCAGAGTGCTTAGGGATTGTTTACACTCATGGTTTGGTAACGATCAGCCGTCGCCGCAAGGCTCAGGCCTAACTCACTGATGACAGCAGCGCAGATCCTTCCCTGTCAACAGCCCACGAGGAAAGAGAGTGAGTATTGGCCGCCGCTCCCTTATATGGGAAGGGCCGTTCTGGATTGGTCCAAGTCAGCTGTCACTCACCGTCACATAGCCTGATGGGTAAACACCTCACTTCCTCCAAAGGTCCTTGAACTACAAACCATAGAGTCTTTGGAACGCATCACGTGACCCGCTAACTAGGCAAGTACTCTTACTATATAAATATATACATTATATTTAAATAATTTTAATTACAAAAGGGGTGACAAGGGGCTAGATAAGGATGAGGACCCCACCTACACCTAGGGACTCTGACTTTGGGGACCTCACCACAAGGCAACGGAACGGACGCAATCCGGTGCCGGGACACCACATTTCAACTTGTGTTTTTGTGATTTACTTAACCACGTTACGCCCGTCACTTATTCAGCAGAGGAAACGTCACCCATTTGAGAGTCCGTCATTTAGAGGGGGATTGTCAGGTAGACACTGACAAAGGTGTGGGTGAGACTTAGTTTGGACTCTTCCCTGCCCGACGTGACACAAATGAACTTGAATTGCCTTTATGGAGGGGCAACTCTTTACTTTTACCCCAGTGCACACGTCCCCCCCCCACAAATGAGTTTATTATGGATATTTTTTTAATTCCTATTATGGCCACAAGTCCTGGTGGGACTGTGGATCTGATAACTTGAGCTGACACCCATCATTTCGGATCGTCAGATGTCGTCGTAGTACGGATGCGAAAATTGGGTCATAATAGGCTTTTGTGTGCTGGGGGGGGGGGGGGGGTGGACATTTGGACATTTATAGTGATTTGACTTGACGTTTTTAGTAATAATACACATTTCCAATTACTTTATGGAGGAAATATTTTTTCCTATGTGTGAATGCGGACACGCTGAGGATAAATAAGTAAATAATACACAAATTGAGCGGCCGGGGGGGGGGGGGGGGTTGGAATGATTTATTAACGGGAGGTTAGTGACAGGAGAGGGAGGGTTCTCTTTAAGTGCAGGTGGAATAAAAAATTTACTAAAACCGAGCGACATGAAAATTTTGCAGGACAGAATGGAGGATGAATTTTTCATGGGCTGGACTCCATTCACCGTGAATACACACACCAAAAACCGCCATTAAAATTTTACGCTGGTTTCGTGCCACCACAATGGAGAGAGTCACCTCTGTGATTGGTAACTCTTTCCTTGCTTTACCCCAGTGTTTCTATACCAGCGTTGCAAAACTACAACTCCCAGCATGCCCGGGGGTACTAGGGCTAACTGAAGAGATCAAGCTGAAGGTATGCAGCAGTGTTTTCCAACTAGTGTGCCTCCAGCTGTTGCAAAACTACAACTCCCAGCATGCCCGGACAGCCTTCGGCTGTCCGGGCATGCTGGGAGTTGTAGTTTTGCAACAGCCGGAGGCACCCTGGTTGGGAAACACTACTTTACACTATAAATGAATTATAGTGCTTTACACTTTAAACCTGTGCAAAGGAAAAGTTGCCCAGTTGCCCATAGCAACCAATCAGATGGCTTCTTACACTTTGCACAGGCCTTGTTAAAAACGAAAGAAGCGATCTGATTGGTTGCTATGGGCAACTGGGCAACTTTTCCTCTGGACAGCTTTTGATAAATCTCGCCCTTTGTGTCTACATGTAATGGCGCATGCGTCGCTACTTTGTCCAGTCACTGGTTAAAAAAAATGGGAGAAAACTTGTACCCACTATAAACTGGAAATGGAAGACCAAAAAATTATCCTACAATCTCCTATTGCTTGCAAACAGGTCATCCAGAAAAACAAAGCAATTTTTTTTTCTAAAAACAGCGCCACCCCCTGTCCTCAGGTGGCACGTGGTATTACAACTTGGTTCAATTCCCTTCAATGGAACTGAGCTGGAATACCACACACACCCTGAGGACAGGGGTGGTGCTGTTTTTGAAAGGAATTGGGCCTGTTACTTCAAATTCTGTATAAAATAAATGAGTCCTAAAATGCGGCCTCTTGGGGGATGGAGGCAAAGTCCTCACTCCATAGAGCACACCCTAACACAGCTACAAAAGTATTGGGCCCCAGCATTTAGTCCTTGTATTCAGGTGTCTCATTCAGTCCCATTGCCGTAGGTGTATTGCACACCTGTAATCCTTTTTGTAAGTTTTTTGACCAGGGCGCCTCCAGCTGTTGCTAAACTACCATTTTTGCAGAATGTTCTTCCTCCCACCCGTATTATGAACTACACTAACTTTACAGCCCCTGAGGCATAGTCAAATAAAAAGAAATCCCGGAATACCCCTTTAAGCAATGAAGCTGTTAAAGGGGTACTCCTCTGGAAAACAGTTTTTGTTTTTTTTTTTTTAAATCAACTGGTACCAGAAAGTCAATCAGATTTGTAAATTACTTCTATTAAAAAAATCTTAATCCTTCCAGTACTTATCAGCTGCTGTATGATCCACAGGAAGTTCTTTTCTTTTTGAATTTTCTTTCTGTCTGACCACAGTGCCCTCTGCTGACACCTCTGTCCATGTCAGGAACTGTCCAGAGCAGGAGAAAATCCCCATAGCAAACATATGCTGCTCTGGACAGTTCCTAAAATGGACAGAGGTGTCAGCAGAGGAGAGCACTGTGGTCAGACAGAAAGGAAATTCAAAAAGAAAAGAATTTCCTGTGGAGCATATAGCTACACTACAATTTCCTGTGGAGCATATAGTACTGATAAGTACTGGAAGGATTAAGATTTTCAAAAATAAGTAATTTACAAATCTGTTTAACTTTCTGGCACCAGTTGATTTAGAAAAAAATGTTTTCCAGGGAGTACCCCTTTAAGGGCAGCGCGCCGGCCATTCGTTCCGGCCGTGAGCGCCCCCTCTCCTCTAACATCTATGACTCCGTGACTCGCGGTGCGGGATGCTTGTCCCAGGTGTTGCTATGGGCAGTGCTCTGGCCGTGAGCGCACCCCTTCTGTTTGTCCTGGTGGCTATGGGACTTGCTATGCGGGACACGCCCGCATGCGAGCCCTGGGCATCTCCTTACCTCCTGTTGTCCCCAGCCCGTCTCCTGCTCTGCAGCGCCGGCGCATGCATCCCCTTTCCTTAGGGCGCGTGTCGATGTTAGTAGATTTAAAGGGCCAGTACGCCCTTAATTGGTTCCCTGCAGGGCGGACCCTATATTAGTCCGGCACCTCCCTATCTTGGTGCCGGATCGCTTAGTGCCTTTGAGAAAGCGTTACCTTGTGTGTGCCATTTAGTGTTCTTGACCTCCAGCCTGTGCCCTGACCTTGCTCCTTTGCCGCCTGCCTCCTGTCCTTGTGCCTGTGACCCTACTACACTTCTTTGCCGCCTGCCTTCTGACCTGTGCTTCGTCCTGACTACGCTATATCATCTGTGCCAAGTTACATCTGGGCAACCTGTGTGGACGGATCGTGCCAGGGTACCAACCTGGGTGCCACCTGCCGCTGCAAGTCCATCCCACTATGCGGTGGGCTCTGGTGAAAACCAGCGGCATCTTAGGGTGCAATCACACCACGTTTTTGCAATACTGTTCCGTATCAGGTTTTTGAGGAAAAACGGATTCCTCAAAATCTGACTAAACTGTATCAAACCGTGTGTACAAATTTTAACCCGTATACAGTTAAAAACCGTATACGGTTTGAAAAATGATGTCCGGTTGCATCCGTTTTTTAAGAAAAAAACGTATACGTTTTTAACTTTTCACTCTTGTTTGAATAAAGTTTTACTTGTTTGATTGAAATTCCAAGAAAAAAAACTGTGCAAAGTCAAAAACCGAAAGGTGAAAACCTGATGGAACTGTACGCACATACAGTTCTGTACAGTTCCCATTGACTCCCATGTTAAAAAAAAAAAAACGTATACGGTTTAATACAGTTTTTCAACTGGACCAAGAAACGTGGTAGACTACAGTTTTGGGTAAAGGAAAAAAACTGACAAAACCGTATACAATTTGCAAAACGGACACAACCTGATGCATATTTTGGCATACGGTTTTCAATGTAGAGTCAATGTATATGGTTTCCAATACATTGGTTCCGGACGGTTTTCACATAGAAAACGTATACGGGAACTGTACTGCAAAAACATGGTGTGAACGCAGCCTTAGACTCTACTCCTTGGTACAGTTCAGCCATTGTTCACACAGGTCAGCGGATCCACTACTTAGCTGTTACAGAAGCTCACACGAAATTAAAGGGGTATTCCAGGAAAAAAAAACATTTATATTTCAACTGGCTCCAGAAAGTTAAACAGATTTGTAAATGACTTCTATTAAAAAATCTTAATCCTTTCAGTACTTATGAGCTTCTAAAGTTAAGGTTGTTCTTTTCTGTCTAAGTCCTCTCTGATGACACCTGTCTCGGGAAACGCCCAGTTTAGAAGAGGTTTGCTATAGGGGTTTGCTTCTAAACTGGGCGTTTCCCGAGACACGTGTCATCAGAGGGGGCTTAGACAGAAAAGAACAACTCAACTTCAGCAGCTCATAAGTACTGAAAGGATTAAGATTTTTTTTAATAGAAGTAATTTACAAATCTGTTTAACTTTCTGGTGCTAGTTGATATATTTAAAAAAGTTTTTTCCTGGAATATCCCTTTAATCTTGTCTTGTATATAGTAACATTGGAAAGGTTTATAATTCCATGAAAAGGTGTTAAAGGCAGAGAGGATTCTGGGAAAGTCTTTTTGTCACTGTCTAGGGACGAGGCAGAAAGTGTTTCTTCCAGTTATTCTAATAGAGTATTGTATCAGGTTTTGTTTTCCCTCAGCATAAAATATTAACCGAGCAATTAAAGGTAAAGAGCGGTCTGGTGTGAACAATCACTTATTGATCATTTATAAGCGTTTCTCCCGGGTGACACCAACTCATCAGCCTGAATGACAGGGGAGGGGGACTCCGCCACCATAAGCATCAGCTGGAGACCAGGACGATACGGATTTAAAGGGGTACTCCGGTGAAAACCTTTTTTCTTTTAAATCAACTGGTGGCAGAAAGTTAAACAGATTTGTATATTACTTCTATTAAAAAAAATCTTAATCCTTCCTGTACTTATTAGCTGCTGAATACTACAGAGGAAATTCTTTTCTTTTTGGAATGCTCTCTGATGACATCACGAGCACAGTTCTCTCTGCTGACGTTATTATAATAATACTGGAAGGTTTAAGATTTTTTAATAGAAGTAATTTACAAATATGTTTAACTTTCTGCCACCAGTTGATTTAAAAGAAAAAAGGTTTTCACCGGAGTACCCCTTTAAGAACTGGGCATTGGGAAATACATAGAGCTGGATTTACTACAATAAGGTATTTGATTCAAATTAATGACAGTAAAATACACATTGTATTACTATATTTCAGTGGTCTTCAACCTGCGGACCTCCAGCTGTTGCAAAACTACAACTCCCAGCATGCCCGGACAGCCGATGGCTGTCCGGGCATGCTGGGAGTTGTAGTTTTGCAACATCTGGAGGTCCGCAGGTTGAAGACCACTGCTATATTTATTAACGGCTATGAGGAAAGTACAAAACCAAAGGGGTTAAAATTTACCATGCGCAGCAGATCCAAATTCTCGTAAATCTATTGTAACATTTAAAGGGATATTCCAGGAAAAAACTTTTTTTGCTTTATATATATATATATATATATATATATATATATATATATATATATATATATATAAAACTTTTATACATATCAACTGGCTCCAGAAAGTTAAACAGATTTGTAAATTACTTCTATTAAACAAATCTTAAACCTTCCAGTACTTATGAGCTGATGAAGTTGAGTTGTTCTTTTCTGTCTAAGTGCTCTCTGATGACACGTGTCTAGGGAAACGCCCAGTTTAGAAACAAATCCCCATAGCAAACCTCTTCTAAACTGGGCGTTTTCCCGAGACAGGTGTCATCAGAGAGCACTTAGACAGAAAAGAACAACCTTAACTTCAGAAGCTCATAAGTACTGAAAGGATTAAGATTTTGTAATAGAAGTAATTTACAAATCTGGTTAACTTTCTGGAGCCAGTTGATTATATATATATATATATATATATATATATATATATATATATATATATATATAAAGTTTTTTCCTGGATAACCCCTTTAACCAGTTGATGGCCTTACAATTATTAGTTAATGTAGTTGACACCAAGTATCAAAATATCAGTGTTTTGGGGCTTAAAGGGGTACTCTGCCCCTAGACATCTTACCCCCTATCCAAAGTAAGCTGTCCTGGTGGGCAGTGGTGATAAGTGAAGAGTCAATACCTTCATATTCTCTACGCTTATGACCCTTTTACACCTTCTTCACCTATTTTGCAGTTGTAGTGAGCTCACGGAGCTGTACGTTTTTATTTCTTCTCTTCTTCCTATGAATTTCCTTTCCATGGTGCGAACCTGTCACCAGCGTCACCTTTCATGCCCTTAGAAGGGGAATTATCACACTGTTAATTCAGCATCGGTGGCTTCTCACCATATTCTGTATGGTCTTAAAGGTGTCTCGTGATTTCACCAACTCAGCTTTTCCCAATGCTGCTAGGTAGCAGAGCTGACAAAGGCCTCCGCACGGCAACACAAAGCGCAGTATAATCGAGGGGTGGGGGATTAGTAAAAAATACATTTTGTTCTAAAATAAAAAATCCCAGTAAATTCAGTTTCCTTGACAATAATGTGAACATAGAACATCCAGCTGCAGAGACACCCCCCCCACCCACCCAGTAGTGTTGCTCACGAATATTCGCAATTCGAATATTCATCGCGAATATTATGAATTTCACGATTAAAATTCGCTATTACGAATATTCGTCTTCTTTTCAAACTGTTTTAAAAACTGAGCACATTGTAGGGATCTCCTTCGACTGATAAATGCAATGCTTGTATTATTAAAGACCCAGGGATGAGACTGTGAGGCGAAAGGTTTATGAATGCGAATATTCGAGGAAATTCCGCCCTACTTATGCCTGTGAGCCAATGAGAGTTCTGCAAGCAGAGTTGTCAGAGCTTAGCAACGTCCCTAGCAACGTCCCTCGCATGATGTTATAGCGCGCATGCGCAGACGAGCGAAATTTCGCTATTAATTTAGCATTCGCAATAGTGAAATTTCGCAATTCAAAAAAACGTCACGAATATTCGAATTTCCAGAAAGTTAAATAGATTTGTAAATGACTTATATAAAAAAAAATCTTAATCCCACCAGTACTATCAGCTGCTGAAGTTGAGTTGTTGTTTTCTGTGTGACCACAGTGCTCTCTGTTGACACCTCTGTCTGTCTCAGGAACTGTCCAGAGCAGGATAGGTTTGTCATGGGGATTTGCTGCTACTCTGAACAGTTCCTGAGACAGACAGAGGTGTCAGCAGAGAGCACTGTGATCAGACAGAAAAGAACAACTCAACTTCAGCAGCTGATAAGTACTGGTAGGAATAAGATTTTTTTTAATAGAAGTCATTTACAAATCTGTTTAACTTTCTGGAGCCAGTTGATATGAAAAAAAAATTTTTTTTCACTGGAATATTCCTTTAAACAGATGCAGGGAGAGGGGTCCCAGAACACTGTTATTGTCTCTGAAATGCTTGAACAGTGATGCATCTCTCCCTATCTGTGTATAAGGAACAATGTGTCCATTGAGGCCGTGGGACTGAAATCAGCGCTAGGACCCGCCCCAATGACCAGTTACGCAGGTCCCAACGGCTTTTTAAACTATGATTTCTCTGTATCACAGGCCGGACCCTGGAAAGGTCAGGAGTTCAGTCGAGCACGGAAAAGGATCCAAGGGCATGAAGAAGATGGATGTCTGCTTGGTGCTGACTTGCTGGTCCGGGACCAGATGTCCAATTAACAAACATATATTTACTACACAAGAGAGCGCACAACGTGTTTTGAAGGAACGAGTACTTCTTCCTCAAAAAAAAACCCGATGAAGAAAGAAGTCATGCTTTCAAAGTGCGTTGGTCCGTTCTTTAGTTTAATAAATTTTTTTGTTATTTGGACATCAGGTCCGGGCTGGTTTATTAATACTGTTTATACAGGTCAACATCAAGTGAGCATCCATCTTTTTCATGCACTTACATCCTTTTCTATGCTCAACCGATCTTATAGCCAGGTGCACCACATAGTCAGAAAAATATAGTATAATGTTTTTATGCACCTGAGCAGGCCTCATCTACCTCTGGGCCCCTTTGCTATAGATACATCCATGTAATGAACCATAAGACGTGTCAGTTTATATACAGTGAACACATGGTGTGTTTTTTAACCTTTCACGCCACGTCACACCATGTCCCCTCCATTCATGTCTATGGGAGGGGCCGTGACGGCTACGTAGTAGCCGTCACGGCCCCTCCCATAGACATGAATGGAGGAGACGTGGCGGCAGCAGTCACCAGTCTTACGGAGTTCGCTCCGTTCACGTATGACTAGGATGCCTCGCAAGAGATCGCGGGGATCCCCAGTGGCGGGACCCCCACGATCAGACATCCTATCCCCTATTCTTTGGATAGGGGATAAGATGTTTTTCGGTGAAGTACCCCTTTAAAAACTGGTCTAGAGCATGCCATATGGCAAAGCTGTTAACCCTTCAAGAGTTACTTCTTGGAAAATATATTTTTACAATTTGGCTCTCCAGGGAGCATTATATGGCGGTGCACTGAATGCCTACAGCTTTTTATCTCCTTCAGGTACATGGCTCTGCTGCATTTTCCATCAGTAATTATGAACGATTAGTAAAGTATTTTCTTCCTAAAGAAAACTATGATTGGCCTTAGACAGAAGCATGCAGCAGTTGAGTATTTTTACTACACCCCACAGAAAGCAGGGACTCCTATCATTTTGACAACTGTAAGTTTGTACAAGGAGGTAGGGGACGATGCTCTGCACTGCTCCTTACGCTCATACAACATATGCCATCTGCTTAGTACATAGTTGCTATGGTGCCATGGAAACCATGCAAAGAACAGGGACTCCTTTCATACTGACAGGAGTCCCTGCTCTGCATTAAGTTTGTACAAGGAGACATGTGACGATGCACTGTGTTGCTCCTTACACTGAACAGTGTATGCCTCCTGCTCAGTAATTAGTGTCCCTGGAAACTACCTAAAGAACAGGGACTACTTTTCATATTGACGGAAGTGCCTGCTCTTCTATAGTAAGTTTAAACAAGAAGGAAAGTGACGATGCTCTTCATTGCTCCTTATACTAAGCAGGGTATGCCTCCTGCTCTATATATAGTTGCCATGGAAACTACCTAAAGAACAGGGACTCATTTCCTATTGACAGGAGTCCCTGATCTGCTATAGTAAGTCCACACAAGGAGGTAAGTGGCGATGCTCTGCACTGCTCCTTACACTGAGCAGCATATACCTCCTGCTCATTACATATAGTAGTTGCTATGGTGCCATGGAAACTATGTAAAGAACAGGGACTCCTTTTATATTGATAGGAGTCTCAGCTCGGCTATAATAAGCACTGACACACTATGCCAAATTCAATTTGTCATCAAATTTGATGTCTCAATTCAAGCCAACCTCAGGGTAATCCCTTATTTTTACTCATTAGCTTTACAGTATTAAAAAATATGTTACAGTCATTGGTCAATTACTGTTATTATTATTATTATTTTTTTGTTATGTGTTAGAATTTGATAAATCGCACCCCCCTAGGAATTTTCCGCCATGACCCACTGTGCTCTAGCATTCCATCTACTGTTCACAATCCGGCACTTCCCTCCAGTGCGACACGTCTGCTATAAACGGTTCCTGGTTTAACAATCTAATTTCACCGCATGTGACATAATTAAAGCCGAAATTACACAAACATCAATTCTGTCCTTACAACTCCCATCGTACACCGAATCGGTAATTAGAAGACGGCGGCAGCTATCATGTAAATTTTTTAACACGTCAAAGAGGTTGCTCGGCTCTGTCCCCCGATCCCCTGGGGACTGCCATGAATAATTCCCGAGGAGATGGACAGAATTTTTCCATTTAATGCAAATCGCAAAAAAAATAAAAACAACTAAAAAAATGGATTGCAGTTGTTTTATCATTGTAAGAATAAATGGTGCAAGTAAAATATGACAATTATAAATAATAGAGGCGACGCGCGGCTTATAAGGTTGGCGTAGTCACATGTGGAAGGTTTGTCTTATTCGTCTGAATGGGGCTTACAGGCATCCAGGTGCATGCTGCAGAAACAACCCCAATCTCGTGGTGGGAATAGGTTGTTCAGATGTAAAAATTGCCTGAACAAATCTGCTGCGTTTGACTTTTCCAAATGGAAGAGAGCTTGTCACCTATTGGGAAAAAAAAAAAAAAAAATATATATATATATATATATATATATATATATATATATATATAGCGACATCACGACCAGGCGGTCCCCTCGTGTTCACTTCACGCCCCCTCCATTGATGTCTATGGGAGGAGGCGTCACGCCTCCTCCCATAGACATCAATGGAGGGGGCGTGATATGATGCTGTGACATCCCGACTATGGCCGCCCGAACCCAGTGTCTGAATATAATGTTCGCGCCCCCCCCCCCCATAGACATGAATGGATGGGGCGTGACATGATGCTGTGACATCACTACTATGGCCGCCCGAACCCAGTGTCTGAATATAATGTTCGCGCCTCCTCCCATAGACATGAATGGATGGGGCGTGACATGATGTTGTGACATCCTGACTATGGCCGCCCGAACCCAGTGTCTGAATGTAATGTTCGCGCCCCCCCATAGACATGAATGGAGAGGGCGTGACATGATGCTGTGACATCACTACTATGGCTGTCCGAACCTAGTGTCTGTATATAATGTCCGCCCCCCCATAGACATGAATGGAGGGGGCGTGACATGATGTTGTGACCTCACCACTATGGCCGCCCAAACCCAGTGTCTGAATGTAATGTTTGCGCCCCCCCATAGACATGAAATGAGGGGGCGTGACATGATGCTGTGACATCACTACTATGGCCGCCCGAACCTAGTGTCTGTATATAATGTCCGCCCCCCCCCCCATAGACATGAATGGAGGGTGCGTGACATGATGTTGTGACCTCACCACTATGGCCGCCCGAACCCAGTGTCTGTATATAATGTCCGCCCCCCCATAGACATGAATGGAGGGGGCGTGACATGATGTTGTGACCTCACCACTATGGCCGCCCGAACCCAGTGTCTGAACATAATGTTCGCCCCCTACCATAGACATGAATGGAAGGAGTGTGAGGTGATATCACGACCAGGCGGCTCCCGCACATTCATGTCCATGGGAGGGGGCGTCACTCCCCTTCCATTTTTGTCTATGTGACATCACAAGGGGGCGTGGCGTGATGTCACGACCACTGCCACCCGAATCCAGCGTTCTAAACATAATGTTCAGAATGCCAGATGTCTGCACAGAGATGAATGTGGTCTCAGCGTCCGGACCCTGCAATCAGACATCTTCTCCTCTATCTTTTAGATAGGGGATAAGATGTCTAGCAACGGAGTACCCCTTTAAAGCACTTTTTTTAAAAGTTTTTTAAAATGTGCCTGTCACTATAAAAACCTTTACAACATGTTGTTGAGACCTATGAAAAGTTTTGATCTGTGGGGGTCTGGGTTTTCAGACACCCCTCAATCGCTAGAACGAATCGGGAGAATCGCGCAACAGGAGGCAGCCCCATAAACTTACGTGTGATGTCTGTCCCGGTCTTGTGCACAGATCTGGGAAATGAAGTGCTTAGCGCACACTTCTTCTGGCGCGTTCTAGCGATCTGTCATGGTTTGAACAACCAGACCCCTACCAAACAAAACTTTTGACATATTTCTACAATGTCCAAAGTTTTTTTTAAAGCGACAGTGCCCATTTAATTTTATTTTTTTAAAGTAGTAAAACAAAACAATAACTATTTCAATTGGGTATCATGATTGTAATGACCTGAAGAATACAAATAATTTGAAGACATATCCAATGTTTTGGTTGGTTGGAGTCTGAGTATTTAGACCCCTGGTCCATTTGTAGACAGCTTTTTGGAGGTTCTTGCCCTTTGACCCGTACAGAGCAGGGAGCTGGCCTTTTTCAATACCCTAAGGGTCTATTCACATGGCAGAATTCCCGCTTGCGTGTGAATGGGAGCGCGGGATCCCATAGAAGTCTATGGGCTTTAATTTGAGGCGGAATTCCACAAGCGGAAATTTTGCAAGCAGAAATTCTGCCATGTGAATAGACCCTTAAGGTAGGGGTCACACGTGCCGCATTTTGCTGCATATTTTCTGCAGCTGATTTTGCAACCTATTGACTTCAGTGTGTAGAAAAATGCACAGAAGCAAAATAGGGCACGTGTGACCCTACCTTTAAAGGGGTACTTCCCTGGCAAAAAAAAAAATTTTTAATCAACTGGTGCCATAAAGTTAATCAGATTTAAAATTCTTAACCCTTCCAGTACTTATCAGCTGGTGTATGCTCCACAGCAAGTTCTTTTCTTTTTGAATGTCCTCTCTGTCTGACCACAGTGCTCTCTGCTGACACCTCTGTCCATTTTAAGAACTGTCCAGACAATCGAGATACTTGCACGTTATATCATAAAGACCGGCAAGGGGTCAAAAATCTCCCAGCTTTAAATAATCAAAAATAAAGTAAAAAAAAGTTTTTTACTTAAAGGGGTACTCCGCCCCTAGACATCTTATCCCCTATCCAAAGGATAGGGGATAAGAGGTCAGATCGCCGGGGTCCCGCTGCTGCTGCACCCCGCTATCATTACTGCACAGAGCGAGATCGCTCTGCACATAATGACGGGCAATACAGGGGCCGGAGCATCGTTCTGTCACGGCTCCGCCCCTCGTGACATCACAGCCCGCCGTGACATGTTCCTGACATTTTTAAATAGAAGTCATTTACAAATCTGTTTATATTTTTTTATCAACTGGTGCCAGAAAGTTTGTTTTCCAGTGGAGTACCCCTTTAAAGAGAAACATTATCCTCTCAGTCCCACAAAAAAGTCCTTCTTGCTAACCAGCCAGCACATTGCTGTGTACTGATGAGGAGCAAGAACCCCCGAAACAGCTGTTTACGGATGGGTATTCTTCCTTTTGGAGGAGATTCTGGCTCAGTATGTTTTTGTTTGCCAAAGTGAAACAGCCAGAATACATCTGAGCCAGTGTATAGAAGGGGTACTCCGCTGCTCAGCGTTTGGAACCAACTGTTCCGGCGCTTGGAGCTCGTGACATACTAGCCCCACCCCCTCATGTCATCACGCCCCCTCAATGCAAGTCTATGGGAGGGGGCGTGACGAATGTCACGCCTCCTCCCATAGACTTGCATTGAGGGGGCGGGGGATGATGTCATTAGGAGGCAGGACTATGACGTCGCGAGCTCCAGCATTCGGAACAGTTTCTTACGGAGTACCCCTTTAAGTGCGTTCACTATTTTACAAAAGAAACGCAAAGCAATAAAATATAATAAAAAATGCCATAAAAACAGGGTGTCTATAGTGGGAAGAAAACTCAATGTACACATAAAAATAAAAAAAGAGTGTAAAATATTAATGTACAGAGTAGGATAGACAGGTTTCGGTTCTCTGTTGCACTACAGTACCACCGCCTGGGCTCCCACAAGTGTGAACGGGATCTAGTCCATAAAACACCTCTGTGCTACTGGGCATACAATGTAGAATATCATGTTCTTACTATCTGGCACTGTTTTCTCACAGCCGACTATTGTTATTTTTGGCTCACCTGCGGCCGAGGGAGCTGTCATTGGCACAACTTCTGTGAATAAGTCCAGAAAACTCCATGTCTGGATGTTCGCTCCACATGGTGCCAAAAAACACATGCCAAGTGAAAAGAGGGAGGAACCAGGTCAGCAGCAGGTGGGCACCATGAGCCAAATCTATGAACAGACATCTGCACCCTTTCACTACCATTGTTGAAGGGCTCTTACGCACAATCCAGGTGATTTACGAAGCAAAATGCACCAGAATTTTGACTCAACTTGAGCAAAAAAAAAAAAAAAAAAAAAAAAACAGTCCAGGTTTTTTGGTATTTTTTAGACACTTTTCGCATCTCACTCAACAGGTTTTAAAGGGGTACTCCACTGCCCCAGCGGTCGGAACATTTTTGTTCCGAACACTGGGTGCGGGCTATAGGGGTCGTGATGTCACACCACAACCCCTCAATGCAAGTCTATGGGAGGGGGCGTGGCAGCCGCCACGCCCCCTCCCATAGACTTGCATTGAGGGGGCATGGCGTGAGGGGTGTGGCTGTGACGTCACAACGCCCTGCAGCCGCATCCAGCGTTCGGATTAAAATATTCCAAACGCTAGGGCAGTGGAGTACCCCTTTAAAGGGGTACTCCGGTGAAAACCTTTTTTCTTTTAAATCAAATGGTGGCAGAAAGTTAAACATATTTGTAAATTACTTCTATTAAAAAATCTTAATCCTTCCAGTACTCATTAGCTGCTGAATGCTACAGAGGAAATTCCTTTCTTTTTGGAACACTGATGACATCACGAACACAGTGCTCTCTGCTGACATCTCTGTCCATTTTAGCAACCATGCATAGCAGATGTGTGCTAAGGGCAGCATGGTGTCTCAGTGGTTAGCATTGCTGCCTTGCAGTGCTGGGGACTTGGGTTCAAATCCCACTAAGGACAACAATAAATAAAGCGTTATTATTATTATAATAACGTCAGCAGAGAGAACTGTGGTCGTGATGTCATCAGAGAGCATTCCAAAAAGAAAAGAATATCCTCTGTATTCAGCAGCTAATAAGTACAGGAAGAATTGAGATTTTTTAATAGAAGTAATTTACAAATATGTTTAACTTTCTGCCACCAGTTGATTTAAAAGAAAAAAGGTTTTCACCGGAGTACCCCTTTAAAGAGTGTCTACAATGGGGCAGGGCTAAGAGGAGGCAAAAAATGCACTAGATTTATTAATGGTGTGCACCATTATTTTCGGGAAAGCAAGCCAGCCAATTAGCGTAATAAAGTAATAAGCGTCTAACATGCATAGCAGGATGTACCAAATCTATTTCACAGCCTGCATCACTGTATAAAAATAGCTACATTATAATAAATGTATCCTGCACCACCTCCAGTCCTGACTAGGTGCCGCTGGCTGAATCTCACAATGTCCCGATGACTGTTCCTGCTCGGCGCATGACCGCTTGTCAATGTGGGATGTGGCCAGCTCAGGCTATCAGGAGGTGGGAGCTCCTGACCAATCAGCTGCTGCATTAACGCGCACACCTTTTAGTGGTGGCATATCTTAACAGGTGTCTGCTTTGCTCAGATGGTCATGATTGTGGTTCCAACCATAACTAGCATTCCTTGTACGTGCCTTATGTTCCTGACCTGACTTCTGCCTGTTACCTGACCTTGCCTCTGCCTCCTGATTTGGACTTGACCCTGACTTTCTGGTTTGACCGCTCCCTGTTTAGGGTTCTTATTTGTGTTCTGGTTTTGTACTGCGCTGCCCTCCTGGTTTTGACCTAGTATCTGTACATACCTCTCATTGGTTAATTGACCACCCCTAAATTAACATCCCCCCTTGGCCATGAATTATCAGAGTTTAAAGAGATATGCAAATTAGTGTGTATGGAACTAGCTAAGGAGCTGAACCTGCTTCATAGATGGCGGGCTGAAATAACTCTGATAGTGGCCATTTAGCCCCCTTGATCCTGTGGTCGAATGTGACTATGGCAAATAGGCGTATAGCTGGGTGGGGGGCTCCATCACTCACTGGCCTGTGATTCAGTTGCGGGGTGCTGAGAGGTTAAGATGGCAGCTGGAGGCCATCTTTACTGTTCATATGCTCATTACAGTTATTAAAAACGTAAGTCTGACTGTTAGAAGTCTGATCGTTGGGACCTCCGTGATCTCCAGAACAAGCCAGTCTCTGCCCACTGAGCGCTCCGGTCCCCACATTCCGAGATGTACTAGTCTCGGCAGAGATGGGTCACTCAGTCAATCACCAGCCGCAGTGTTGGCCCACCTCACTCAGTGATTGTTCGTCATTGCTGAGACCAGTTCATCTCGGATGGTGGGACTCAGATCGCTCAGTGGGGAGAGACACACCCCTTTCTGGAGTTTAGGGGGGGGGGGGGGGGAGTCCCAGCACCGCATTTCTGATGACCTAAAAAAGTACCAAAAAGCTACCAAATAAAAGGACCTTGCTTTTAATTTTAAGGCCATAAAATTTAACAAAAAATTTCGGCAGGACGTTCTGCAGACAGCGAGGACTGCTCGGAAATGCACCATTTCCATAGACGGCAATGCATTCTGGGGGGATTCCACAGAAAAATTGACATGCCAATTCATTCGGCTGAGGCTGGACTCAAAATTTTGGAAATTCTGTTGTGTGGGCTGTGCAACAGGATCCCACTTTTCTCATTTTTGCTGGATTCCGCTCGAAAACTCTGCCGTGTGAACAGTCTTAACTTTTTTTTTTTTTTTTTAAGTTCATTTTTTAAGTTTCATTTTTCAGGATTGACCATTTTTGGAATTTTATTTATTTATTGATTTCTCTTTCTTTAGCAATTAGGCTATGTCCACACAGTGTATTTTAAAACATCCCTAAAATCGCAAAAAACATTTTTTTCTTGTTTTTTTGTTTTGTTTTGTTATTCATGTGCTCTATAAAGTGGTAAAGTGGTTGTCCCTGCATGCAGCCTATACAACCGTAATTTTACAATAGACATCAAAAATACACCAGGAAAAAGGCTGTGTGAACATACAGTGGGGATCAAAAGTTTGGGCACCCCAGGTAAAAATTTGTATTAATGTGCATAAAGAAGCCAAGGAAAGATGGAAAAACTCCAAAAGGCATCAAATTAAAGATTAGACATTCTTATAACACATCAACAAAAGTTAGATTTTATTTCCATCATTTACACTTTCAAAATAACAGAAAACAAAAAATGGCATCTGCGAAAGTTTTGGTACTCTGCAGAGTTAATATCTTGTACTGCCCCCTTTGGCAAGTATCACAGCTTGTAAACGCTTTTTGTAGCCAGCCAAGAGTCTTTCAATTCTTGCTTGAGGTATCTTTGCCCATTCTTCCTTACAAAAGTCTTCCAGTTCTTTGAGATTTCTGGGCTGTCTGTCAGGCACTGCTCTTTTAAGGTTTATCCATAGATTTTCAATTATGTTGAGGTCAGGAGATTGTGATGGCCATGGCAAAACCTTCAGTTTACGCCTTTTGATGTAATCCCCCGTGGATTTCGAGGTGTGTTTAGGATCATTATCCATTTGTAGAAGCCATCCTCTCTTTAACTTCAGCTTTTCACAGATGGCATCAAGTTAGCATCCAAAATTTGCAGAAATTTTATTGAATCCATTTTTCCTTCTACTCGTGAGATGTTCCATGTGCCACTGGCTGCAATACAACCCCAAAGCATGATTGATCCACCCCATGCTTAACAGTTGGACAGAGGTTCTTTTCATTAAATTCTGTTCCCCTTCTTCTCCAAACGTACCTTTGCTCATTCCGCCCAAAAAGTTAAATTTTAACCTCATCGGTCCACAGAACTTGTTTCCATAATGAATCAGGCTTGTCTATATGTTCATTTGCAAAGTTCAAATGCAGATTTTTGTGGTGAGGATGTAGAAGAGGTTTTCTTCTGATGACTCTTTGCTGAAGACCATATTTGTACAAGTATCTCTTTATAGTGGAATAGTGTACCACAACTCCAGTGTCTGCCAGATCTTTCTGGAGGGATTGTGCAGTCAAACGTGGGTTTTAAATTGTTTTTCTCACAATCCTGCGAGCTGTTCTGTCTGATATTTTTCTTGGTCTTCCAGATCTTGCTTTAACTTCCACTGTTCCTGTTGACTGCCATTTCTTAATTACATTCTGAACAAAGGATATTGACATCTGAAAACGTTTTGCTATCTTCTTATAGCCTTCTCCAGCTTTGTGAGCGTCAACTATTTTCAGTTTCAGATTTCTAGACAACTGCTTAGAAAACCCATGGTGCTGATTGTTGGGGCAAGGTCAGATGAGTCTGGGCATTTAAAACCTTTGAGATTGACATCGCCTGGTCTTCCCAGATTATGATTGAGAACAATCCATGATACTGGAAGGTCTCAGCTTTGCAAAGGGGGCAGTGCATGCTATAAATTCTGCAGGGTGCCCAAACTTTTGCAGACACAATTTTTTTGTTTTCTGTTATTTTGAAAGTGTAAATGATGGAAATAAAATCAAACTTTTGTTGACCTATTATAAGAATGTCTAATCTGTAATTTGATGCCTTATGGATATTTTTCCATCTTTCCTTGGCTTCTTTATGCACATTAATACAAATTTTTACCTGGGGTGCCCAAACTTTTGATCCCCATTGTAGCCTAAAATTGTCATTTCAAGGCTTTAAAAATGACCCAAAAACACTCATGTGAACATAGCCCTATTTATTTATTTATTTTTTTACATTTTCGTCTAACCATACAACATTCTAGAAGGGATCAAACATGTTCCTCAACCCTTTTAGCGGTAAAGGAAGAGAAAACATGAAAAATTATGAAAAGTTACATGGGAACCAGAGCAACCCAGCAAAGTATTTTCCTAAGACTTCTGTATTAAAGGGGAGATGTGGTAAAACAAGCCAAATTAATGGATCTTTACGATTTATAGCTTGACATTTCCAACAATATTTACTTGCTATTTAGGATGAATAGATGCAGCTGGTGGTGGTTTCACACACCAGGTACCAGCCCAATAGGTATTGTCAGAGGGGCTGCCAGCGGCCCCCGCACCCAGGCGGGGATCAGCCTCTTGGTTTGGGAGTTGTCACTATTCCAGACCTGAGCTGTGGCCGTGCTTGTGTGTGGGCCCCGGTGGTTTGGAACCATTCAAAGAGACCTTAGGAGGAAGCGAGAGCTCGTAAGGTCAGCGAGAAGAGATATTTTTCCTGATCCCTTGGCATTACCATATATTATTGTACTGGGGTTTTAATATATATTTTTTATTTTTTTGCGCTGGAAATTCATGAAAAGTTGCAAAGGTGACTGAAGGCCATAAGACAGGGTAATTTAATTAGGTGTTTTTCAAACAATTTGTCTCCAGCTGTTGCAAAAGTACAACTCCCAGCATACCCAACATGCTGGGAGTTGTAGTTTTGCCACCACGGGAGACACACTGTTCGAAAAATTTTGCCTTATGTCACCTTACCAGTCATAGTTGAGTCACTATGCAGAATATAATTGTTTATAAATATATTACAAAAAAATTCATAAATGAATATAAATAAAAAATAAATATATAATTATTTTATAAATAAATCTTAAAAATGAATATAAATTTTATATATATATATATATATATATATATATTCATAAATAAGTTACAAAAAAATAAATTTGATTATTTATAAATAAATTACAAAAAATCTATAAATTACAAGCTGGGAGTTGTAGTTTTGCTACAGCTACATATATATATATATATATATATATATATATATATATATATATAAATCCTTAAAAATGAATATAAATTATATATATTTATTTATTCATAAATATGTTAGAAAAAAAAAGTGATAATTATTTATAAATAAATTCCTAAAATAATAAATAAATAACATGCTGGGAGATGTAGTGTTAAAGCTGGAGACACACTGTTTGGAAAACACTGTCTTTTGTCATCAAACCTGTCATAGTTGAGTCACTATGCAGAACATAATGTTTTATTTAAAAAAATATATTTTACGAAAAATAAATAAAAGTAATGGATATATGTATCTCCAAAATTATTTTTATAAAAAAAATAAATATAAAAATTAGAAAATAGATATAAAATAAATATAAAGAAAATATTCAAATATTTATAAACAAATTCCAAAACAATAAATGAATAACATACATGCTGGGAGTTGTAGTTGCAGTTGTAATAAAAAATAAATAAATGTATATATAAATAAAATACAAAAACATCTAAAAATAAAGAAAAAAAAATATAATTATAAATAAATTGAAAAAAATAAATACATAAAACGAAATAAATTAGAAATATATATTAAGTAAATATATAAGTAAATAAATATATATATATATATATATATATTCATATATGATTTATTGCTATATGCATATAGCAAGGAAGCAATTACCCGCTGAAATACGTCCTTGTCTTAAGAATTTACAGCCCTAATGTCCTCCTTTTAACAAGTCTTCGACTCTAGGTTTATTCGAGGTAAGAGGTTTTTAAAGTGCAGACTATATTCCTATTGATAGAGTTATGTAACATTAGCTCCCGGTGCTAGTTGGGGGATTGTGTGGGCGGTTAGAATAATTCCTGGAATAATGTGGGGAACAACTTTTGGTTCCCCCTGTAGATTTTTAATGGGCTGCTTTCTGAGCTGTAGCCTGGCAGAGACGTGCTTATGTGGCAGCCACATTACCGCCCTCCCATATTGGCAGCTGCGCCGTGTTGGTTAAGAGTGGTTATCCCCTGGCAGACGAGGAGACGATTCCGGAACACGAGACTTTACTTTTTACAGTCACTTTTTTTTATTTCTCTGGGTTAAGCTCACACATTCTTTTTTTTTTTTTTTAGCCTTGGTTATCTTGACATACACAGAGGACAGGTAACATATGACAGTGAGCGCTCGGCCCACTATACCCCCCATTGCATTCGACCCAGTCATAACAAAGAAAAAAATAAATAGCAACACCAAAAGTCATTATATACAGTATTTTTTGCCGTATAAGATGCACTTTTTCTTCCCCAAAACTGTGGGGGGGGGGGGGGGGAAGTTGGTGCGTCTTATACGGCTAATACACCCCTATCGCGGCGGTCCCTGCGGCCATCAACGGCCGGGACCCGCAGCTAATACAGGACATCACCAATCGCGGTGATGCCCTGTATTAACCCTTCAGACGCGGCGATCAAAGCTGACCTGATCGATCTGAAGCCAAAGTGACACTAACCCGGCTGCTCAGTCGGGCTGTTCGGGACCGCTGCGGTGTAATCATGGCGTCCCGAACAGCTTACAGGCCACCGGGAGGGAACTTACCTGCCTGGCCAGCGCTCTCCTTCAACGTCATCACGTCGTCGCGCACACCGTCCCGTCATCCAATAGGAGCGGCGTGCGTAGCGACGTGATGACGGTGATGGAGAGCGTGGATCCTGGGGAAGAAGATGTCCGGAGCGTCAGGGACACCACGGGGACGCGGCGACAGCGATGGAGCGACATTCAGGGCAGCGGTGACGAGCGGTGACGGTCCGGAGCGGCAGGGACAGGTGAGTATTACCTCCTATACCAGTGGTCTTCAACCTGTGGACCTCCAGATGTTGCAAAACTACAACTCCCAGCATGCCCGGACAGCCAACGGCTGTCCGGGCATGCTGGGATTTGTAGTTTTGCAACATCGGGAGGTCCGCAGGTTGAAGATCACTGTTGGGTGCAGAATCTTTTTTTTCTAGATTTTGCACCTTTAAAATTGAGTGCGTCTTATATGCCGGTGCGTCCTATAGGGCGAAAAATACGGTAATCACACTCCAATGTGAACCAATAATACAGTCTTTTCTAAAACCTACAAAGTAAAAGAAATATACCGTAATTCGCAAATAGTTTTATTTAGGTGAAAGTGAAGTTCTGCAGAATAATCAGCGACTTTGAAAAAAAAAAGTTGCATATAAAAATGCATCTAAACACATTAATATTATTTTTTGCTATGATTATTATTATTTAATATTTTTTATTTTTTTCCTGCACATTGGAAATTCATGAAAAGTTGTAAAGGGGACTGAAAATTATAGGATTCCTTCCAGGAGCACAGCCATGGAGACAAATTTGATGTAGTTTGCGGCGTATGGTCTGAGAACTGACAGGCTGACGCCCCACCCATTTAACCTCTGCAGCAATGCTGGCAGCACTCTATTAAAGGGGTACTCCACTTTAAATTAACTGGTGCCAGAAAGTTAAACAGATTTGTAAATTACTTCTATTAAAAAATCTTAATCCTTCCAGCACTTATCAGCTGCTGTATGTTCCACAGGAAGTTCTGTTCTTTTTGAATTTCCTTTCTGCCTGACCACAGTGCTCTCTGCTGACACCTCTGTCTGCAGCAGAAGGTTTGCTATGGGGATTTTCTCCTACTCTTGACAGTTCCTAATATTTAAAAGTTCTTTTTGTAATGTCCGTTTTTCTGTTTTTGCATTTTTCCGTTTTAGGCCCGGTTCAGACCTTGTTTTTCATGTTTTATCTGTTTTCTGTGCTTTCTTTTCCAGGCGTGGAAGAGTTAAGGCTTTCACCCATGTGCTAGGCGGGAGTGGCTATATAACTCCAGCTCAGTCTGTATTCTAGTTGCTGGTTATTTAGTGCAATACACTTTGTCTGCTTGTGCAATAATGCTGCATTATACTTCTATGTCTGCTTGTGCATTTACCTTGATCTGCGTTTTTACCCATGGTTAATTAGTCTTGTTTAGTAGATTTTAGTCTGTGCTACATTAGTCGGGTTTTAGGATTAGTCGCTGTTCACACTGATTTTTCTTGTATCCATTTTCTGAGTTTTTGTAGCAAGACATCCCTGTGACCTTTTATTGGGACTCTGGGGAATTGAGTTTTAGTACAAGATATCTCCGTGCTCCATGGTGGACTCTGGGAGATTGAGTTCTAGTATCAAGTTCCGTGTTTTCTGGAGGTTTTTGGGGGGATTGAGTTTTTATTCCTGCTTGTTCCTGGAGTCTATGCTGACTCATCTGTTTCCCAGTCTTGTTGGCTGTCCAGGCATGCTGGGAGTTGTAGTTTGCAACAGCTGGAAGCAAACTGTTTGGAAAACATTGCTCTAATAACTCTATAAAGTTCAACCGGGTAATCTATATTCTCTTAAACAAAAATCTTGGGATTCAGCTTTGCTGTGAACATCTCCTTAAATCTTAATATATCAATATTGGTGCCTATTCTTACTTTCCTAATGACACATTGTGCTTAGTTTTCTCATCTACAGCCTCTATACTTCTTTTTGTAAACTTTTGTGTGCTTTTCTCCCTATCTACAGCCTGTGTAATCTGCCCTCCATGTGTCCTTTCCCTCCTCACACTGCTATCTCAAACATTAAGAGATCATAGAGTCTGTTTGACAGCTTTATCTTATCTTTCCCTAAGTAGCAGCTAAATGGTAGAAAATCTTTAATGAAGACTATTTAGAAAGTTGCTTCATTTTGCCTTCAGGAAGCAAATGGATCACCTAAATCAATGCAAAAACAGCAGGTGAAAAAAAGTATCAAACATTCATAATTTTTCTCTCTAAATACTGTTTTTTTGAGACATCAGTACCTACTAATTCCAGGTCTTTTTGAGGCTCTTCACAAGTGTCCTTGGCTCTTGGATAACTCTTCTGATGATTCTTCTCACTCCTCTGTCAGACATCTTGTAAGGAGCACCTGGTCGAGGCAAATTTATGGGAAAATTATTGTCTTTTCACTTCCATATAATTAGAAATGTGCCTGTAACCAACAACATTCTTATGTTTTGCAAATATTAGGTCGTGAAGGTCTGCAGACAGCTCTTTGTTTTTACCCATCATAAAATGTGTCTTGTATTTGGCAATGAGACCTTTTTGTAGCCATCATTGGGACTGATCCAGCTGAGATTAATTCACACTGACAAGGGGCTAGATTGCTTTTAAATAAATGATAGATATCAGCTGTAGTCTTGGATGTCCAGGCCTTTCTGTACTTTCCTTTCTTCATGTATTCAATACTATTTCCTTTGTCATTTACCATTATTTCACATGGCTTAATTTCTGATTTTATTTGTCTTGGATTCTTTGTATGTATGGATTACTTGGGTAGTTTTCTGGTGAAAATTCTATGTCGATAGCACCTTATTCAACCGCTGTATGTTCATAGTGTTTAAAGTATATTCTGGGGGTAAGGATAGCCCATCAATTTGTGTTCAGTGGTAGCCCAACCTCTGGGACCACCACAGATCAGCAGTAGAATGAAGTATTGTAACTCCTACAATATTTATACAAGAACAGCAACACATGTTCCACCTTCAACCACCTTTGCTCTACTGAGTTTTTGGGGGTCCTTGGGGTAGGACCCCTTAAATCCACATCCTAAGGCTAGCCTATCAATGTTTATTTCTGGGAAAAGATTTTAATGTTTTCTGCTGCTAAATAGTACCAGTCTATTTTATTAATGCGTTTTTTTTTTTTAAAGGAAAAACATTTAAATCACACTTTTACAGTAGGGTCACCTGCTTATTTGCTGCTCCGAATTTTCCTACCCATTGACGTCAAGGACAAGGAAAATATGCAGCAGCCAAATACGGCACATGTGACCCTACCCTTACCCCTAGACATCTTATGCCCTATCCAAAGGACAGGGGATAAGATGTTTGATCACGGGGGTCCCGCTGCTGGGACGCCCACAATGTCTGCTGCGGCACCCCAGTCATCCGGGGCACGGAGTTAACTTCGCTCTGTGCCTGATGACTAGCGTTGCAGTGCCGGAGGCTCGTGACATCACGGCCATGCCCCCTCATGATGTCACGCCCTCCCTCTCAATGCAAGTCTATGGGAGGGGGCGTGGCAGCCGCCACGCCCCCTCCCATAGACTTGCATTGAGGGGGCGCCTCAGCCGGCATACTGCAGGTAGAGATCGCAGGGGGTCCCAGCGGCGGGACCCCCGCGATCAGACATCTTATCCCCTATCCTTTGGATAGGCAATAAGATGTCTAGGGGCGGAGTACCCCTTTAAGGTCTAAGAGATGCTCTTGTGAAGCATGGACGATATGACTCCTATCTATCTGTTCTAGAATGACCGAGCAGAATGACCCGTTGAGGTGTCGTAAAAAAACTACTTTTAAGCAACGGTGAGTTCCGTGATAGAATTCCGCAATATATTCTTCGAACTTACGTGCGAATACCTCTTTAACAGGGGAAAATACCTATCTTAGGGAAAGCGTCTTCTGCGGGACAGGCAGAGAACGAAGTGTCAGAGGATCTTTGCGCGATGGGAAAAGATGTCTCAAAAGTTTCGCAAACTCGTCATGTGTAATTGTAGCTTTAACAAGAGGCCTATTGTGCGGATGAACGATGCCTCGTGTTTTCTCTGCCTCTCTAGTCATAATCACCAACTACACCTCATCCTATTCCTGACAAGTGCCTATTGACATATTGTGATGGTGATAATGGAGGTGGGAGAGAAGAAATGGCAGCGTGGGTAGAGGGGTTGGAGAGATGTCAGAGTATGACAGTGCCGGAGTCCCCATGGCGTTGCCTCCTTGTGTGACAGGGCCTTCTCCTCTCTGTTTGTAGTGGTTGTCACTTTTGCATGGCATTTTCCGAAACATAGGGTGACGCGCCTTTGTGATGCTAATCCCCAGTAATGACAGCTTTGCCCAGCTCGGGGGAGGCTACTCCTGCTGGAGGTGACTGCGCGTGACAGTCAGTGTAAAGAGGCTTTATGCGAGGAACTGAGAAAAAATAAAAAAGACACTAACAATACTATTAACCCTTGCCCTTCCACACAGCCCTTTCACCTATAATCTGGTGCCTGCGTATTCCAGTTAGCGAATCTGCCCTGGCGTAGGCTTCTGTATGAGAAAATAGATCTACCTGCACTAATACACAACGTACTCTTAAAGGAGTAGTCCAGGATTGGAAAACGTATCCTCTATCCCCCCCCCGTATCCTCTATCCGCGGGAAGGGGGTGTGTCAACCATCACAGGAAGATTTTTTTATTTACCATAAGGAGTGCAATAGCAAAAATAAGTTTTAATGACAGGGCCTATTTAAAGGAGCACTACCGTGCTGACAACTTATCCCCTATCTAAAGGATAGAGGATAAGTTGCCTGATCGCGTGGGGTCCAACCGCTGGGGACCGCCTTGATCTCGCACGCAGCACCCCGCTCTCATCAGGCCCCGGAGCGAACATCCGCTCTGGGTCTGATGACTGGGCCGGTGATCGTGACGTCACAGCTCCGCCTCCGTGTGACGTCACGCTCCGACCCTCAATGCAAGTCTATGGCAGGGGGGGAGACAGCTGTCTCGCCCCCTGCCATAGACTTACATTGAGGGGACGGAGCGTGGTGTCACATGGGGGCGGAGCCGTGACGTCACGAAACTCCGACCCCATGATCGGCAGTCATCAGACCCGGAGTGGATGTTGGCTTCGTGGCCTGATGACAGCGGGGTGCTGCGTGCAAGATTGCGGGGGTCCCCAGCCGCGGGACCACGCGCGATCAGGCAACTTATCCCCTATCCTTTAGATAGGGGATAAGTTGTTAGCACGGTAGTACCCCTTTAAGAATACTTTGCTTCTATGTCAATGAGATCAGCGATGTAGAAGTTTCGTTCATGGTCCCATAACAGCTGCTACGAAGATGCCAAAAACCCATAGTCTATATAAAGCCTGGGCGCTATGTTGTTCTATTTTAGCCATTGACAAGTCCAACTAGTGGTGGTAGATGCCGTTTCTTTGCTGTCCGTTCACTGATATCATGGCTTATTGGTGACCATTAGATACTAAATAAGACTTTACCATTTACCTGTAGCCATCGTCTCCCCCATTTCTTAATGTATCTTCATCTGACTATACCTGCCGCAGATTCCTTTGTCTATTGGACTAAGTGACTGTGGATGGACCTGCCGTCCGTTGTCTTTGAAGTCTCCCGGGGGTGACCAATAGAGAAAGGTTATTAGTGTTAATTGCTAATACTGTTGATTGTAAAAGGACGGATCAATAGGCCATAGTGAGGTCAAAAGGGCCGGATTGATTAAAGGACTCAAACCCTATTTATTTTACTATTTGTTAAAGACTTCATTTTCTCCTAACAGCTCCAGTTCATCTTAACAAGAATACGTCCACTTCTTCTCTTACATTTACGTCTATCCACATCCTTCATCTATATCTTCCCAGTTATATGGCCAGCGGGTCGGCTCTGGATTATCTCCTTTCTTGCAAACATGATGTTAACAATTTATATCTTACTAGAAATCTGAGACTTTAGGCATCAATATCCATGGTTCCAACTCACCCGGTGACTTTGCCTACCCTCATTGGTCATGGAGCCATAGCCCTGCCCCAATGCCCACATGGTCAATCCATTCTATCTATCCCTTATAGTCTGCCTTGTCATCAATCATTCTCATCTTAAAGGGGTACTCCGCCCCTAGACATCTTATCCCCTATCCAAAGGATTGGGGATAAGATGTCAGATCGCCGCGGTCCCGCTGCTGGGGACCCCGGGATCGCCGCTGCAGCACCGCGCCATCCTTACTGCACAGAGTGAGTTCCCTCTGTGCGTAATGATCGGCGATACAGGGGACGGAGCAGCGTGACGTCATGGCTCCGCCACTCATGACATCACGGCCCGCCCCTTAATACAAGTCTATGGCAGGGGCTTGACGACCGCCACGCCCCCTCCCTTAGACTCGTATTGAGGGGGGCGGGCCGTGATGTCACGAGGGGCGGAGCCGTGACGTAACAATGCTCCGGCTCCTGTACTGCCCGTCATTATGTGCAGAGCAAACTCGCTCTGTGCAGTAATGATGGCGGGGTGCTGCAGCGGCGATCCCGGGGTCCCCAGCAGCAGCGATCTGACATCTTATCCCCAATCCTTTGGATAGGGGATAAGATGTCTAGGGGTGGAGTACCCCTTTAAAGGGGTTCTCCAGTGGGAAAAAAAAGGTTTTCATATCAACTGGCTTCAGAAAGTTAAACAGATTTGTAAATTACTTTGATTTAAAAATCTTAATCCTTCCAGTACTTATCAGCTGCTGAAGTTAGAGGGGTACTCCTCTGGAAAACATATATATATATTTTTTTTTTCAATCAACTGGTGCCATAAAGTTAAACAGATTTGTAAGTTACTTCTATTAAAAAAAATCTTAACCCTTCCAGTACTTAATAGCTGCTGTATGTTCCACAGGAAGTTCTTTTCTTCTTTAATTTCTTTTCTGTCTGACCACAGTGCTCTCTGCTGACACCTCTGTCCAATTATATTATATATCCCGCTTTTTCTTATTCACAGTTTTTTCATATTGTTTTTATATTGTGTGTTGTATCATTAGTATTAAATATAGGTTTTATGGTCCAGTAGGCTCTATCCAATTATTCAACCACATGTACATCACATACTCAGCCTTATCACTGGGTAAGACACTGGGGACTGCTTTGCTGGTCATTTTTTGTTTGTCCCCTTTTTGTGGCACCCCAGACATCCGGTGCTTGGAGCGAACTTCGCTCCATGCAGGATGACTAGCGATGCGGAGAACAGGCTCGTGATGTCATGGCCGCACCTCGCTCGTGATGTCATGGCCACGCCCCCTCAATGCAAGTCTATGGGAGGGGCCGTGGCGAACGCCACGCCCCCTCCCATAGGCTTGCATTGAGGGGGCGTGGCCGTGACATCACGAGCGGGGCGCGGACGTGACGTCACGAGCCTCCGGCACTGCACCCGACGCTCCAAACAAACTCCGGGTGCAGCAGGGAGATCTCGGGGGTTCTTAGCGGTGGGACCCCCACTATCTGATATCTTATCCCCTATCCTTTGGACAGGAGAGAAGATGTCCAGGGGGCGGAGTACCCCTTTAAGGACGAAACATTATTTTGTCTTTGTGGAACGCCGTGAAACCTGAATTTTTAGGTTTGGAGTGAAGGCATTAAATCCTAACTTCTTAAAGGGGTACTCCGGTGGAAAACTTTTTTTTTTTTTTTTTTATCAACTGGTGCCAGAAAGTTAAACAGATTTGTAAATTAACAGGAGGAAATATATAATCGAAGACAATTATATAACCGGTCCTCAAAAAGTAGTGAAAAAAAGAAAGAAAAAGAAAAAAGAAAAGAACAAGGGATAATAGTGATAGTGATTTAGGGTTAAAAATGTACAATAATATGTGAGTGAAATGAAAAAATAAAGGTGAGTATGAAGGTTCACAATATCAAAAAAGAGTGGATAAGTGCAGAGTAATAATCAGAAAAATTAGGGGTAATGAAAATATTAATAGTTATTGGACATCAAGAAATAATAGATGTAAATAATAAGAATGCCTGCAAAAGATGATAGTCTTAAACAATCATATGCATTTATTAAATAATAACAAAATAATAATTAATGCCTGAGCAGGGCCCTTGCTCAGGCATGCGATCTAAATATTAAAATATAATGATTAAGAAATGCCAACTATCTCAAAATACAAAAATGAAAAATAGTCCTTTAATAGTCCTAATCAGGCTACTGAAGAATGCGACATTACGTCGTGAAACACGTCTAGCCTTGTTTTATATTTATCAGCCATTTCTATCTCAACCTTGTTTAATATATTTATCAGCCGATACCGCCTAGACAGCGCTGTAGGACCCGGACTAGTGGACCACTGTGAATTAGCGCGCTATTCACACGCCACGAGGACGCCGGGCAGCCGCTGCCGATTTCTCTACAGACCGGCCAGTATCGGCCACGATACTCCTGCTTGTTTGCATATTTATCCCACAATCTATAACCCAGCGCTCTACATCAACGCAATCGGGATTAGTACATCCTTCCAATTACGGCACTAAAGGTACCTCCCTACCCATGCCAGGGTGGTGATTGATCCGGTCCGTGCGGGCACTGGGCACCCACAGTCCCCGGAGCCTGAAACTCTGGAGACATTCAGCTGCCGACCATCACGGTTAATACGACTATAAGGTACTGTGCCTGACTTCATATAAGTAACTGTAACTGTATCTTACTATTAATATTATATTCTACAAACACCTATTGTGGGACACAAGTGGTTAACAGCGATCAATTACATTGTATCTTCTGAATGAAACATTTGCTACAGTTTGGAGTATCACTGGAGGACACAGACTCTCCCATCGCTGGATATTATATTCAATACTGTTGCTATTCACACAAATTTATTTTATACGTTTTTTTCGGCTATAAAGGACTATTTTAAATTTTTGTATTTTGAGATAGTTGGCACTTCTTAATCATTATATTTTAATATTTAGATCGCATGCCTGAGCAAGGGCCCTGCTCAGGCATTAATTATTATTTTGTTATTATTTAATAAATGCATATGATTGTTTGAGACTATCATCTTTTGCAGGCATTCTTATTATTTACATATATTATTTCTTGATGTCCAATAAATATTAATATTTTCATTACCCCTAATTTTTCTGATTATTACTCTGCACTTATCCACTCTTTTTTGATATTGTGAACCTTCATACTCACCTTTATTTTTTCATTTCACTCACATATTATTGTACATTTTTAACCCTAAATCACTATCACTATTATCCCTTGTTCTTTTCTTTTTTCTTTTTCACTACTTTTTGAGGACTGGTTATATAATTATCTTCGATTATATATTTCCTCCTGTTGATTACTGGGTCTTTTGGGGGTTTTCAGACCTACCAGTTAACCTCGGAGTAGATGGTTGATTGAGCGGCACTGTCTCTTTGTCATTTTTTGCAGATTTGTAAAATTACTTCTATAAAAAAAAAAAAATCTTAATCCTTCCAGTACTTATTAGCTGCTGAATACTACAGAGGAAATTCTTTTCTTTTTGGAACACAGAGCTCTCTGCTGACATCACGAGCACAGTGCTCTCTGCTGACACCTCTGTCCATTTTAAGAAGTGTCCAGAGTAGGAGAAAATCCCCATAGCAAACCTATGCTGCTCTGGACAGTTCCTAAAATGGACAGAGATGTCAGCAGAGAGCACTGTGGTCATGATGTCAGCAGAGAGCTCTCTTTGTTCCAAAAAGAAAAGAATTTCCTCTGTAGTATTCAGCAGCTAATAAGTAATGGAAGGATTCATATTTTTTAATGGAAGTAATTTACAAATCTGTTTAACTTTCTGGCACCAGTTGATTAACCCCTTAAGGACCGGGGTTTTTTCCGTTTTTGCATTTTTGTTTTTTGCTCCTTGCCTTTAAAAAATCATAACTCTTTCAATTTTGCACCTAAAAATCCATATGAAGGCTTATTTTTTGCGCCACCAATTCTACTTTGTAATGACATTAGTCATTTTGCCCAAAAATCTACGGTGAAACGGGAAAAAAAATCATTGTGCGACAAAATTGAAAAAAAAATGCTGTTTTGTAACTTTTGGGGGCTTCCGTTTCTACGTAGTACATTTTTCGGTAAAAATTACACCTTATCATTATTCTGTAGGTCCATACGATTAAAATGATACCCTACTTATATAGGTTTGATTTTGTCGAACTTCTGGAAAAAATCATAACTACATGCAGGAAAATTAATATGTTTAAAATTGTCATCTTCTGACCCCTGTAACTTTTTTATTTTTCCGTGTATGGGGCGGTATGAGGGCTCATTTTTTGCGCCGTGATCTGAAGTTTTTAACGGTACCATTTTTGCATTGATAGGACTTTTTATTCATTTTTAAATGATATAAAAAGTGACCAAAAATGCACTATTTTGGACTTTGGAATTTTTTTGCGCGCACGCCATTGACCGAGCGGTTTAATTATATTTTTATAATTCGGACATTTATAATTCGGACATTTCCATATATGTTTATTTTTATTTACGCTGTGTTTTTTTTTTTTATTGGAAAAGGGGGGTGATTCAAACTTTTAATAGGGGAGGAGTTAAATGATCTTTATTCACTTTTTTTTTCACTTTTTTTTTGCAGTGTTATAGGTCCCATAGGGACCTATAACACTGCACACACTGATCATTGTTATCCCATAGGGACCTATAACACTGCACACACTGATCATTGTTATCCCATAGGGACCTATAACACTGCACACACTGATCATTGTTATCCCATAGGGACCTATAACACTGCACACACTGATCATTGTTATCCCATAGGGACCTATAACACTGCACACACTGATCTTTATCATTGATCACTGGTTTCTCATAAGAAACCAGTGATCAAGGATTCTGCCGCATGACTGCTCATGCCTGGATCTCAGGCACTGAGCAGTCATTCGGCGATCGGACAGCGAGGAGGCAGGAAGGGGCCCTCCCGCTGTCCTGTCAGCTGTTCGGGATGCCGCGATTAGCCGCGGCTATCCCGAACAGCCCGACTGAGCTAGCCGGGAACTTTCACTTTCACTTTTAGCCGCGCGGCTCAGCTCTGAGCGCGCGGCTATAGGGTTAATAGCGCGCGGCGCTGCGCGCTATTAGAGGCGGGTCCCAGCTTCACTATGACGCCGGGCCCGCCATGATAAGACGCGAGGTTACTGTGTAACCCCGCGTTATATCAGAAGAGCAGGACCAAGGACGTACCGGTACGTCCTTGGTCCTTAAGGGGTTAAAAAAAAAAAAAAAAAAGTTTTCCACTGGAGTACCCCTTTAAGAAGCCATTTTCTTACTTTATCTATCTGTCCTAATTTTTTTTTTATTATTATTATTTTTTAACCAGGAATTGTTTATTCTCTGGAGTGGGGACACAATGGGATCATTCTATCACATATGCTTAAAAATACTAGAAATATATAGTAAGATGATTCTACAATCATGGGGTCATGGTGAATGAGTAAGGGGGTCATTGGTGAATAATAGAAATAATAGAACTAGTGTGAGGCCGGATTAGGCAGACAATGTAACGTAGACGTAGTAGACAAATGCAGTTTGGAACTTGTGAATATGAGGAAACTGTAATCTCATAAGCGGCTCCTGAAATCTATAATCACGAGCAGTGAGAAGATCAGAATCTTCCTGTAATTCACATTAAACAATTCTTAATTAAATAAGGTCAATGGTGCAAGTGTGGGACATTCTGCAGCAGGAAGGAGAAAGTCTGACAAGGTGGGATGGGCAAGTCTTGTCGGCTGTCACTAGGGTCGCCACCCGGATGGTATTGTATCGGCACAGACGGTATTTTGGCCACCCGGACGGTATTTTATATAAAAAATACCTGCAATGCAATAGGTGGTATTTATCCAACCAATCCTCCAACTCCCAATCTTGCACTATATACTATCCCAGTGTTTCCCAAACAGAGTGCCTCCAGCTATTGCAAAACTACAACTCCCAGCATGCCCGGACAGCCGTTGGCTGTCCGGGCATGCTGGGAGTTGTAGTTTTGCAACAGCTGGAGGCACGCCTGGTTGGGATACACTGGCCTATAACATATACTACTATATAGTTCAACATGCTGAATGTTGTAGTTTTGCAACAGCTGGAGGCACCTGGGAAACACTGACCTATACTATATACTACTATATAGTTGAACATGCTGGGAGTTGTAGTTTTGTAACAGCTGGAGGCACCCTGGCTGGGAAACACTGACCTATACTATATACTACTATATGGCCCAACATGCTGGGAGTTGTAGTTTTGTAACAGCTGGAGGCACCCCTGGTTGGGAAACACTGACCTATACTATATACTACTATATGGCCCAACATGCTGGGAGTTGTAGTTTTGTAACAGCTGGAGGCACCCCTGGTTGGGAAACACTGACCTATACTATATACTACTATATGGCCCAACATGCTGGGAGTTGTAGTTTTGTAACAGCTGGAGGCACCCCTGGTTGGGAAACACTGACCTATACTATATACTACTATATGGCCCAACATGCTGGGAGTTGTAGTTTTGTAACAGCTGCAGGCACCCCTGATTGGGAAACACTGATCTATACTATATACTATATATAGTCCAACATGCTGGGAGTTGTAGTTTTCATTTGGGGCAGCTGCTGAGCCACAGGCTCTATCAGGACATGCTGGGAGTTGTAGTTTGTAACTAACTGCAACTTCCGAATTTAATTTAAAAAAAAAGCGATGAAAAAGTCACATGGAAACAATAATGGTTCTGTTAAAAACTACAGATCGGGGCGCAAAAAATGACCCTAATACAGGCCGTATAAGGGGAAATAAAAAAGTTATAGGGGTCAGAATAGGAGAAAATTTCCCCCGCATATGTGTATCCTGTGATGTCACGCATATATAATTGTGGTGGCGGGGTGTGTGGTGCAGGGCAGATGTTGTTACCCTAGGGGCAGATGGCATTAACCCCTTGTATTCGTGACGCCAGGGCGTGGTTTAGCCTAAAACCACCCGAAGGTATACGGCTGCATCCTGGGCTATACACGGGGGCAATGAAGACTCTGACACCAAGTTACGGACATCGGTAGCTTTACTGAGGGTAGACAGATGGTGAAGTCTATACAGTTCAGCCAGGGCCCAAGGAGGTGACCAGTGACTCAGAGACCTTAAGGGCTTTCTGGGACTTGTAGTAGGACTGGACAATTGAATCCAGACCACGCTGACTTGACAGATGACAGGGACTGACTTGACTCATAAAGCTGTGACTTTATCTTACTTGACGGCGGCTGCAGGACTGGACTTTGAGGTCTCCAACACTCTGGACACACACACTAGACAGGACTGCACTGGACCTCAGCAGAGGAGAGAGAGAAGATCCACCCAGGGCTTATATGGGGGAGATCAGCAGGGAGCCCATAGGTCACCCCTGGGATCACCTCCTCACTGGTGCCTCCTGGGTAACAATCACATGACATAACTCTTAAATGGTCACTCTAATTAAAACTAATTTTTGCTATTGTACTCCTTGTGGTAAATAAAAAATATTTCTAATATAATTAGTTAAAAAAATGAAGTTTTATTTGTGCTTAAAAAAGCTCCAGAGCACATTTTCCCCTATCTTATACACAGACTTTGGACCGAAGCCCAAACACAAGAAGTGCAGCCTGGAGTGCTGAGGCAGGGGGGGGGGTGTCCAACCAACAGCATATGGCAGGTAAGTGTGAGAGGAGCTATGATTGGATGAGGCTGGACACACCCACCTCAGCACTCCAGGCTGCACTTCCTGTGTTTGGTCTTGGGTCCTAAGTCTGTGTATAAGATGGGGGGAAATGTGCTCTGGAGCTTTTTTAAGCAAAAATAAAACATAGAAAAGTTCATTAGAAATATTTTTTTATTTACCATATGGAGTGCAATAGCAAAAATTAGTTTTAATGAGAGTTACCCTTTAAAGCAACATTACACTTTACATGGTAAAACATATTTACAATGGGGAAACAAGTGCAGGGGGCCCTGGGGACACTGAAGGAGGCTGCCTGACAGGACAGCCAGAGCACGGGGTAACACCTCCCGTACTGGGCCACCACAAAATTAATTATGCAAAATACCATGGCTGGTATTTATTTATTTATTTTTTGCAAGAAAGGTGGCAACCCAAGCTGTCACAGTGTCGGAGAGGTAACAGTGTGAAGCCCGGCCGGCAGGATTTACAGCGGCGTTGACTTCTTCTGACAGGTCGATCTGATTTGGATTGCGCGCAATTGCTCTTCTGAATAACACATTGGTATCTGATAGGGAATGGAGTCCATACTGATTTAAGGGCAGCAGGGGTTTTAGGAAAATTCATGTACCATGAAGCGGTGGTGTCAATAGGTATTAGCGGGAGACCCCACTATTTACAGAGGTGGAGAGAGAAAGTCATTCTCCCCGTCACAGACCATTATGGTTCTTCCCGTACTAGACAAGGCGTTTGTGAATATCAAGTCTACCCAGCGGGCAACAACGTAGACCTGCTTGACTTCTGTCACTGTGCTCGGAATCTCAATGTGATGGTATCTTTCAGGCACCACAAATTATTTCGGTAGGTGCTTTAGTATAATATATAGGTATATCATTAGGAAGATATATTCGGAAGGTAACAGCTATTGCCAGGAACAATACGAAGTGCCAAGTATGCTTTGTTTTTGTATAGAGTAGTCGAGCTGTGTTGTCCTGAACAGGGACTAGAAAGGGGGCTGGAGTCCCTGTCCTTTTGATGTTCCTCCTTAAAGTGTCCTGGGAAGTGCTGGCATTATGTGGGCATTTATATAAATAATTATAAGAAGTGCCCTTTTTTAAGGTTCAGGCTCTGCCTTCTAAATGTCTGTACATGTCCCTGCAAGTGTTATGCCCCCTAACCCAGTCGTTATAGTGTTCGGTTAGGGGGCACAATAAAATAATCAGATTTTGCGCCTCTAATTTTTTTTAAACAACTGCCCATGTGGTCCCGCTGCTTAGAGTTTAGAACAAAGTGTTCCTAATTTAAAAAAAAAAAGTTTTCCACAGGAGTACCCCTTTAAAGGGATTCTCCGCTGCTTAGAGTTTGGGACAAATTGTTCCTAACGCTGGAGCCGGGAGCTCATTATGTCATAGCCCCGCCCCCTCATGACGGCCCACCCCGCCCCCTCAATGCAAAGGATAGGGGATAAGATGTTAGATCGCCGCGGTCCCGCTATTGGGGACCCCGGGGATCGCCGCTGCGGCACCTCGCCATCATTACTGCACAGAGAGAGTTCGCTCTGTGCGTAATGACGGGCGATACAGGGGCCGGAGCATCGTTACGTCACGGCTCCGCCCCTCGTGACGGCACGCCCCCGTCAATACAAGTCTATGGGAGGGGGCGTGGCGGTCGTCACGCCCCCTGCCATAGACTTGTATTAAGAGGACGGACCGTGATGTCATGAGGGGCAGAGCCATGACATCACGCTGCTCCGGCCCCTGTATCGCCCGTCATTACGCACAGAGCGAACTCGCTCTGTGCAGTAATGATGGCGGGGTGCCGCAGCGGCGATCCCCGGGGTCCCCAACAGCGGGACCGTGGCGATCTAACATCTTATCCCCTATCCTTTGGATAGGGGATAAGATGCCTGGGGCGGAGTACCCCTTTAACCCCTGTAAGAAGGTGCATACTTTCCCACATGGAATACCCTGGTCACACCCCACCGAGTAGTTCTTATTAGTAACAGCTCGGACATAGATGGAGAATAGACACCAGAGCGTGGCACTATGGTAGCAAGCAGGATTGGTAGGCAGTCAATGCACGGGCAGAGATCAGTCAGAACGAGGACAAGACAGGAAACAGACGGGTCGACAGGGTCAAACATACAAGCCACATTGGTAAAGGAAGCAGCAACAATGAACACCTTTGCAGGCAGCAGGAACCTAATGGACCTTATTTTTGAGACTCAAAAAAGTATGAAAAGTATACATTTTTATTTTTTGGTATTTTTTTTTTTATTTCTGCCTTTTGAGCAAAGTAAAGTAACCATGTAGGGGCAATTTTTTTTTTTGTAGGGCAAAATGTTGAACAACATCCAATGTGCGGGATCCATGACAAATGAACATGTCGCCGCTGCATCCATTCTCTGCTGGAGATAGCCGAGTGCAGCGGTGGGACAACCACTAGAAGAAGCTAAAACTAAATGACCGTATTGAGGATAGTTGTCTCCTGATGAATGGAAAGCCATTTCAGCATCCGCCATCCGGAGTACTGTGATGGTGACTGATGAAGGACACGAATGTACATGGCAGCTGAAGATCTATGGCCCTGTATAGCAGAAGTGGGCTCACTGGAGGAACAGCAGTAGTTTTCAGCCAAATTATCATTAAACGTAATGTCTGTGTATTTGAGTGTGTAAAAGGACATAAGTCACTATATCTGTCTATGATAAGAAGGTAAAAGAAACATCAGAAGGCTAAAGGCAATTGCACTCATGTATGAGGAGGACAGGATATGTAGGTAAGAGGACTCCTGGACGGTATGCACATCACATGGCTATTAAACTGTTTATTTTCCCCATAGAAGACAGTCGACCGCATGTAATCTCTGCCACTGAATGACCTTAGAAAATAAAGGAAGTGGTCAGGAGCGGAAATAAAAGTCAGCAAAATGGCAGCGATTTATTTTAAGCCAAAAGCATTCTGTAACAAGCAAATTCTCTTGGGAATTATAGGGCAAACCTTCGGCCACATACCTCCAAATATGGCCATATTGGGAAAAGGTTTCAAAATACTGAAATAATATATTTATTTATTTAATTTATTGCCATTTATTTGTAAACATGTCCCTGCTGTCTACAAGTGTTGGGGCTCAGTTATCCCAACTATGAGCACAAATGGAAACAGTCATGTTAATCCCCTAATAAGGCCGGAGTGATCCAGTCAAGTAATTCGTTTTTTTTATAACACCAAAGATAATACACCAGTCACTTTAGAAATAGCAATACTTTATTACTTCATAATAGACATACAAAAAGCATGAAAATGAAGGAAATGGAAGCCATTTTACAAAACGTACGTAGGGGTAGGTGGTGTCTTAAATCCAGATAGCGTGCTTGTTGGCAGGTGTGATCTAGTCAGTATATCTCCTATTTCTCCTATTATCTCCTTTTTCTTTTTTTTTTTTTTTTTTCTTACCCCTATGTACGTTTTGCAAAATGGCTTCCTCAGCGGGTGTGTACAAGCAAATTCATCTTGGGAATTATAGGTCAAACTTTCGGGCACATACCTCCAAATATGGCCATATTGGATAAAAAGGTTTCAAAATACTGAACTAATATATTTATTTATTGCCATTTATTTGTAGACATGTCCCTGCTGTCTGCAAGTATTGGGGCTCAGTTATCCCAACTATGAGCACAAATGGAAACAGTCATGTTAATCCCCTAATAAGGCCGTTGTGATCCAGTCAAGTCATGCGTTTTTTTTTAACACCAAAGATAATACAACAGTCACTTTAGAAAAATCAATACTTTATTACTTCATAATATGGTTAAGACATACAAAAAGCATAAAAATGAAGGAAATGGAAGCCATTTTGCAAAACGTACGTAGGGGGCTGACGTGATCTAGTCAGTATATCTCCTATTTATCCTATTATATCTCCTATTTCTTTCTTTTTTTTTCTTACCCCTACATACGTTTCACAAAATGGTTTCCTCAGGGGGCGTGTACACCTCCTGAGGAAGCCATTTTGCGAATCGTACGTAGGGGTAGTTGGTGTCTTATATCCAGATGGCATGCTTTTGTCGGCAGGTGTGATCTAGTCAGTATATCTCCTATTTCTTTCTTTTTTTTTTCTTACCCCAACGTACGTTTTGCAGAATGGCTTCCTCAGGGGGCGTGTACACCCCCTGAGGAAGCCATTTTGCGAATCGTACGTAGGGGTAGTTGGTGTCTTATTTCCAGATGGCAAGCATGTCGGCAGGTGTGATCCAGTCAGCATATCTCCAATTTTTTTCTTTTTTTCACTTTTTGCTGTTTTCTTTTTCATACTTTGATTCAGTGTACTTATGGTAATACCCCTCTGAAACTATGATACTGAATGTATGTCCTTATGTACTGTGATACACCTAATACTCTATACCTTGGATGCCTTGTATGCAGTTCTGTGATTAGCGCCATCTTGTTTTTCTATGTCTCAGATAAATATAGTGCCATTTCCTTCATTTTTATGCTTTTTTTTTATGTCTTTTAACTATATTATGAAGGAACCGTAATAAAGTATTGATATTTCTAAAGTGACCGGTGTATTATCTTTGTTGTTATAGTGCTAAACATTACACAGTGAAGGCGACTTGCTCGGCCGTATATTACTTTGGTGTAATCATTCGTTTTTTTACTCTGTGATATAAATGTGGGGAAAATTAGGGGGGTTTAGGGTATGTTTAGGTTCCCCTTACTATTGATATGTCCCCAGAAAAATATTTTTTTTTGCTATCTCTGAGGACACAAGCGGACCAAAGACAGTGATGGAGATAACTGGGCAGTAAATAGTGGCTTATATAGAAGATTTCGACTTTGGTGTCCAATTTTTTTTTTCTATGAAATACTGAAAATTTTCTGATGAAAGCAATTGCAAAACATATTGGTTTTTCAAGCTTTATAACATATCATAAGTAATTGTATCTGACAGTGACCATTTAAGAAGGAATCATAAACCTGATGTGAACACTTACTAATGTTTGATAGGTAATGTAAACGCCTTTATGCTAAGGACTCCCACAATGCATAACTAAGATGGTGCAGAAAGTAGTCACACCTTGGAACCACAGCTTACCCCAGATGACACAAAAAGATGAATCCCCATGTGTAAGATGTTCACAATATCAGCAATAGTTAAAAAGTACCTACCACCAAATAAAACTTTTAATATAGTGTTCCTTGTGTAATTAGCAGACAGTTTCCAAGTCACTTGCTTTTAAAATTATCAACATAAATATGTTTAAAATGTGATAGAAAAAAACGGCCACTAGGTGGCTCTGTTCTGTTCCCTGCCACAATTAATACAGTGAGTTTGGTCTCCTGGTCACTGAGCTTGATTGACAGCTGCACAGAGCCTTACTGAAACATGCACAGAGCCTCACTGAAAGCTGCACAGAAAAGGGGTGTTTCCCAGCAGGCATAACATCACTGAAGCCTGCTGGGGGACCACTTCCGCCCTCACATGGTTGCAGTGCTATGATGAATTAAAGACCTCAGGCTCTATAAAAAAAAAAATATATATATATATATATATATATATAAAAGCTGAGACCTGAGGCTTCTTAAATAAATAAAAGACCTGAGGCTTCTTTTATTCATTACAGCACTGCAACCATGTGAGGGCGGAAGTGGTCCCCCAGCAGGCTTCAGTGATGTCCTGCCTGCTGGGAAACACCCATTTTCTCCTGTTGGGAGATTGCACTATGTGAGCAAGAATAAAGGTAAGATACACAGCTTTTTAAAGTTCAGAATTTTTTTTAAGGGTGGGAGGAGTGTGAGGGGTAGTTAGGGAACATAGCCTGAGTTAGTTCAGAAAAGTTTATTTGGTGACAGGTACTTTTTAATAATAATGATTTAGTAAAGGAGGTATGTACTTTTTCAGTACCAGATTCCCCTTAAATAGAAGATGGATGTAGGGCAATCCCCCAAGGTAAGGCAGGCCAATGGTTCAGCTTCTGATCGGTATGGTGCTGGAGACCACACTGGTTCCTTGCCCCAGATGAAATACAAGCTAGCTTTGTTCCTGGAAATCCCACAGTCACGACTCGAGGACCTGTACTCTTCCATATGTTTTGTTTTTGCATGAAAAAAAGTGGTGACAGGTTCTCCTTAATAGTTCATACATTTCCAGAACTTGACACCTGTTTATGTATTCACCAGAAGGGAAAGGGGAATCGGAAACCCAATAACTCTGACGAGTGTCACTGACTAGTAACTTGACATCGATCGCTATACGGCTGCTTCTACTATTCCGTGTTTCTTCTAGCAAAATAAAATATAGGGGCTACTCTGTGAATTGAGGTGGACTGATAATGAGGACCATCAGGTTCCAGTTTTGGTGTCATTTTGCAAAAAAAAAAAAATTTCCATCAAACCTGATAGAACCACAGATGGTGTGAACAGAGCCCTAGGGTCTATTCACATGGCGGAATTTCCACTTGCAGAATTCGGCCTCGAATTAAGGCCCATAGACTTTTATGGGATTCCGAACTCCCATTCACACTTCTGAAATTCCGCTTGCGGAATTTCAGAAGTGTGGATGGGAGTGCGGAATCCCATAGAAGTCTATGGGCTTTAATTTAAGGGCCGAATTCTGCTGTGTAAATAGACCCTTAGCGTTTCCCCTTCACAATAGGATAAAACATTCTCTGGTTCTCTACAGAAAGAATGATTCCAAATTGGAGAAATCTACAGTGATCCCTCAACTTACAATGGCCACAGGTTACAATATTTTCAGTCTTTTCTGGATCATTGTAACTTGAAACCAGACTCACCAATGTACAGACAGTCCAGATCTGTGAAACGTGTCAATGGCCGGAAGATCTGACCAATCAGAATGGGCATTCACTGGTAAAACCCCTGTATTACTGAAGTGTATGCACTGACTGGTGTCTGGTAGCGCCCCCTACAGTACAGGGAGGTATTACATGTTCTGTACTCTTTACCTGTATTACTGAAGTGTATGCACCGACTGGTGTCTGGTAGCGCCCCCTACAGTACAGGGAGGTATTACATGTTCTGTACTCTTTACCTGTATTACTGAAGTGTATGCACCGACTGGTGTCTGGTAGTGCCCCCAACAGTACAGGGAGGTATTACATGTTCTGTACTACTCCTATACCTGTATTACTGAAGTGTATGCACTGACTGGTGTCTGGTAGCGCCCCCTACAGTACAGGGAGGTATTACATATTCTGTACTCTTTACCTGTATTACTGAAGTGTATGCACTGACTGGTGTCTGGTAGCGCCCCCTACAGTACAGGGAGATATTACATGTTCTGTACTCTTTACCTGTGCCAGGGTTAGCTGCTCCTTTGGACACCAGGTGAGGGCAGCTCCATTACTTTTTTAGGACACTGTGTACTGTACAGGACCCTGAAGAAGCTCCTGTCCTCTACATAGACAGTGATTACAGCTCCCAGCAGATCTTTATTACATTTATATGTAAGGATTTGCTTTATCTGTATTAGTTATCTACTTATTTTTCTTTAATCCTCACTTTTTCCTATTTTTGGATGACATTTTGGAGCTTCAGAACCAATTACCAGGTTTCCATAGAGTTATGGTCTCGACATACGACGGTCTCGACATACGACGGACTTGACATACGACGGTCTCAAAATACGACGGTCCCGACATACGACGGTCTTGACATACGACGGTCCCCACATACGACGGTCCCCACATACAATGGTCTCAACATACCTGGGTCTCAACATACAATGTTCCCCAAATACAACGGTCCCAACGTACAACGGTCCCAACGTACAACGGTCTCAACATACAGTGGTCCCAACATACAACGGTCCCAACATACAACGGTCTCAACCTACAACGGTCCCAGCGTACAATGATCCCAAAATACAATGGTCTCAACATACCATTGATCCCAACATACAATGGTCCCAACATACGACGGTCCCCACATACCATGGTCTTAAATTACAATGATCCCCAAATACAATGGTCCCAACATACAACGGTCTCACCATACAACGGTCTCACCATACAACGGTCTCACCATACAATGGTCTCAACATACAATGGTTTCAACATACAGTGGTCCCAACATACAACGGTCCCAACATACAACAGTCTCACCATACAACGGTCTCAACATACAATGATCCCAAAATACAATGGTTTCAACATACATTGGTCGTCCCAGAACCAAGTAATATTGTAACTTGAGGGACCTCTGTATTTATTAAATCTGGATGCTGTATGACATTCGATTACCCTTTTTTACCATTTATTTGATGATACGATTTAGAAAGCTTGGTTACTGTTGACTCCCAATGAGTTGTTGGTTGAGGATCATCGGTGGTTGAGGATAATGCAGTGTTCCTCAACCTTAGTCTCTCTCCAGCTGTTTCAAAACTACAACTCCCATCATGCCCTGGCAGCCGGAGGCTGCCAGGGCATGATGGGAGTTGTAGTTTTGAAACAGTCAGAAATCCACAAGACAAGGAACGGATGTAACGTACTTCATTGCAAAGGTCCAACTTGGCCAAGTATAGACTTCATATTCCATTGTTCCTTCATACATTGTAAGCCGTCGGAAAGCTGATTTTGCGCCGCTGGAGGGGAAGGTGTTAATGTCTAACGCATTGTAGGACTGCGGGCGCTTTAGCTGACATGGTAGAAAAGTTGCAGTTACTCTGAAATCCCAGTCTACAAGAAACAGCCCCCCCCTCCTACTCCCTCCCTTCCAAATAACCCTGTGAACTGAGGAAATGATGCGTTCCTTGTGATTAAATTAGCGTAAGTAATAAGATATCATAGAATTGATTGATTCCCCCAGCAATGGTTATTAACTAGCTCAACGCAGAGAAAAAAACACAGACATTACGGTGGAAATTGATTTCTGGCAGGCGGGGATACTGGCTGCCTAGATGGGAAAGTATGGAGGCGAAGACGACTGCCCCGCACAAGTGGCACCCTCAAGACGTCCGCAGTCTTACACCAAGATGGCTGCACCCCAATAACATCATGTCTTAGCCCAACAGCAGAAACTGGCTCCTGAAAGTTAAACAGATTTGTAAATTACTTCTATAAAAAAAAAAAAAAAAAAGTAATCCTTTCAGTACTTATGAGCCGCTGAAGTTGAGTTGTTCTTTTCTGTCTAAGCGCTCTCTGATGACACCTGTCTCGGGAACCACCCACTTTAGAAGCAAATCCCCATAGCAAACCTCTTCTACTCTGTGCAGTTCCCGAGACAAGCAGAGATGTCAGCAGAGAGCACTTAGACAGAAAACGACAACTCAACTTCAGCAGCTGATAATTATTGAAAGGATTAAGATTTTTTTTAATAGAAGTAATTTACAAATCTGTTTAACTTTCTGGAGCCAGTTGATCTAAAAAAAAAAAAAAAAAGTTTTCTCCTGGAATACCCCTTTAAAGATGGATAGGCATAGAGTCTTCATACCCCAGTAGTAAGGAGATTACATGAGGAGGTTTGTTACAGTGTGTCACCCCAGTAGTAAGGTGATTACATGAGGAGGAGGTTTGTTACAGTGTGTCACCCCAGTAGTAAGGTGATTACATGAGGATGGGGTTTGTTACAGTGTGTCACCCCAGTAGTAAGGTGATTACATGAGGAGGAGGTTTGTTACAGTGTGTCACCCCAGTAGTAAGGAGATTACACAAGGAGGAGGTTTGTTACAGTGTGTCACCCCAGTAGTAAGGAGATTACATGAGGAGGAGGTTTGTTACAGTGTGTCACCCCAGTAGTAAGGAGATTACATGAGGAGGAGGTTTGCTACAGTGTGTCACCCCAGTAGTAAGGAGATTACATGAGGAGGGGGTTTGTTACAGTGTGTCACCCCAGTAGTAAGAAGATTACATGAGGAGGAGGTTTGTTACAGTGTGTCACCCCAGTAGTAAGGAGATTATATGAGGAGGAGGTTTGTTACAGTGTGTCACCCCAGTAGTAAGGAAATTACATGAGGAGGAGGTTTGTTACAGTGTGTCACCCCAGTAGTAAGGAGATTATATGAGGTGGAGGTTTGTTACAGTGTGTCACCCCAGTAGTAAGAAGATTACATGAGGAGGGGGTTTGTTACAGTGTGTCACCCCAGTAGTAAGGAGATTATATGAGGAGGAGGTTTGTTACAGTGTGTCACCCCAGTAGTAAGAAGATAGCATGAGGAGGTTTGGTACAGTGTGTCACCCCAGTAGTAAGGAGATTACATGAGGAGGTTTGTTACAGTGTGTCACCCCAGTAGTAAGAAGATTACATGAGGAGGTTTGTTACAGTGTGTCACCCCAGTAGTAAGGAGATTACACAAGGAGGAGGTTTGTTACAGTGTGTCACCCCAGTAGTAAGGAGATTACATGAGGAGGAGGTTTGTTACAGTGTGTCACCCCAGTAGTAAGGAGATTACATGAGGAGGAGGTTTGTTACAGTGTGTCACCCCAGTAGTAAGGAGATTATATGAGGAGGAGGTTTGTTACAGTGTGTCACCCCAGTAGTAAGGAAATTACATGAGGAGGAGGTTTGTTACAGTGTGTCACCCCAGTAGTAAGGAGATTATATGAGGTGGAGGTTTGTTACAGTGTGTCACCCCAGTAGTAAGAAGATTACATGAGGAGGGGGTTTGTTACAGTGTGTCACCCCAGTAGTAAGGAGATTATATGAGGAGGAGGTTTGTTACAGTGTGTCACCCCAGTAGTAAGAAGATAGCATGAGGAGATTTGGTACAGTGTGTCACCCCAGTAGTAAGGAGATTACATGAGGAGGTTTGTTACAGTGTGTCACCCCAGTAGTAAGAAGATTACATGAGGAGGTTTGTTACAGTGTGTCACCCCAGTAGTAAGAAGATTACATGAGGAGGTTTGTTACAGTGTGTAACCCCAGTAGTAAGGTGGGGTGTGTCAATGGGAGGAGTCAAGGGAGGGGGGGATTTTGCTTTTGCCTAGGGTGGCAGGATTACTTGCACCAGTCCTGCACATGGTCTGCCTCTATGGTGTGTGCACCCTTGGTATTCAGCTGCATTGACAGATTCAGTGGAGGCTCCATTATGCTGCTTGTACCTTGTCCTATAAGAGGACACTTCAGTCTTCTTGTTGGCCGATCCAAAGGAACAGCCTTTTATGCAATTAAAAAAGGGAAAAGTTGCTCCCGAAACGCGTCTTGCACCCTGTCCGTATTTTTTTATGTATGTGTCAATAAACATAATTGATACTTCGTATTTTGGACTGACATCTGAAATTGATCGTGGAAGGGCAGCGCCACTGCAAAGATTTTTTTCCTGCCACTATTTGTCTGACATTATAGTTTCTATCTGTGTCGGTTCCACTCCTGGTTTTGGCTAAAGTTGTTTCGATTTCCATGAGTTGCGATTCCCTGGAGAAGTCTGGAATGAGTCGGTCCTGAGTCTTCCTCTAGACTTCTTCAGGGAACACGTGGGGAGATTTATCAAAACCTGTACCGAGGAAAAGTCAACCAGTTGTCCATAGCAACCAATCAGATTGCTTCTTTCATTTTTAAAAAGGCCTCTGAAAAATAAAACAAGAGATCTGACTGGTTGCTATGGGCAACTGCACCACTTATCCTCTACACTGACGAATCTTGCAACAGATTTGCTCGATTGTAGTTAGAACCACAAGAAGCCCCAAAAACAGAGATGGCCTCAGGCATACCTCCCAAAGAGCAAAGAGGGACAAGCCATGCCCACGAATCACACCCCCAGCCACACCCCTAACCACGCCTGCACATGCAGAATCGGAATACCTCTTTAATAGCAATAACGTTGTCAGTCTGTCACCTAAGTTTAGGAGGACCATATACTGACAGACTGACTACAACCCTCATCATTACTGCTATAGACCAAATAAGTGATTACATACAGTTATATCAGGTGACTGACAACAACCCCCATCATCACCATGACAGACCATATAAGTGATTACATACAGTTATATCAGGTGACTGACAACAACCCCCATCATCACCATGACAGACCATATAAGTGATTACATACAGTGATATCAGGTGACTGACAACAACCCCCATCATTACCCTTACAGACCATATGTAAGAGATTACATACAGTTATATCATGTGACTGACAACAACCCCCATCATTACCACTACAGACCATATAAGTCATTACATACAGTTATATCATGTGACTGACTACAACCCCCATCATTACCACTACAGACTATATAAGTGATTACATACAGTTATATCAGGTGACTGACAACAACCCCCATCATTATCACTATAGATCATATGAGATTACATACAGTTATATCATGTGACTGACAACAACCCCCATCATTACCACTACAGACCATATAAGTGATTACATACAGTTATATCATGTGACTGACTACAACCCCCATCATTACCACTACAGATTATATAAGGGATTACATACAGTTATATCAGGTGACTGACAACAACCCCCATCATCACCACTACAGACCATATAAGTGATTACATACAGTTGCATCAGATGGCATTGTTCACTTTCCTTTTTCTTCTCCATCCGGCCCAGACCATCATGATGATTTCTTTCGGCTACAACTCATCTCTGCAAAACCTGTCGGAAAAAACATTCCAGGCTCTGCATTTTTCCAAGACCTATAATGCCCCAACCGTAATAATGCCTCCCTTGGTGTCCCACATAGTAAAGGGGGTAATCAAGTGAGTTGGAGAAGAGTCAGTAAGTCTCACCCAATAAAAAGTCAGGTCGCTCATGTAGGAAGAGAGGGTCCTTCAGGTAGTTTTCCCCATCACATAGGTGCCACGAGTAGGTAGACCCCCCCCCCCCAGAGAGAGTTACCCCTGTAGGTAAATCACCCCACTAACCTCAGTAAAGCAAACCAGTTAAACGTAACCTTGCGACAGAGTGATTATTTGCCTCGTGCCTGGCACAGGTGAAGCTGGCCTACCTCGGGTGGTTTATAGGTCAACTATACCCTGGCTTCACGATACGGTTAATTATACATTACCCCGTCCGACACCACATATCTGTGAGAGCTACTAGACCTTATAGCAGTGATGGCCACGAAACCCCCATAAAAGTGAGAGCCACTGGACTTTATAACAGTGATGGCCAAGGGTCCCACATATCAATAAGAGCACCCGGACCTTATAACAGTGATGGCCAAGGGACCCGCATATCAGTAAGAGCACCCGGACCTTATAACAGTGATGGCCAAGGGACCCGCATATCAGTAAGAGCCCCCGGACCTTATATCAGTGATGGCCAAGGGACCCGCATATCAGTAAGAGCCCCCGGACCTTATAACAGTGATGGCCAAGGGACCCGCATATCAGTAAGAGCCCCCCGACCTTATAACAGTGATGGCCACATGACCCCCATATCAGTAAGAGCCCCCGGACCTTATAACAGTGATGGCCAAGGGACCCGCATATCAGTAAGAGCACCCGGACCTTATAACAGTGATGGCCAAGGGACCCGCATATCAGTAAGAGCCCCCGGACCTTATAACAGTGATGGCCAAGGGACCCGCATATCAGTAAGAGCCCCCCGACCTTATAACAGTGATGGCCACATGACCCCCATATCAGTAAGAGCCCCCGGACCTTATAACAGTGATGGCCAAGGGACCCGCATATCAGTAAGAGCCCCCGGACCTTATAACAGTGATGGCCACAGGACCCCCATATCAGTAAGAGCCCCCGGACCTTATAACAGTGATGGCCACAGGACCCCCATATCAGTAAGAGCCCCCGGACCTTATAACAGTGATGGCCACAGGACCCCCATATCAGTAAGAGCCCCCAGACCTTATAACAGTGATGGCCACAGGACCCCCCTATGAGTAAGAGCCCCCTGACCTTATAACAGTGATGGCCACAGGACCCCCCTATCAGTAAGAGCCCCCGGACCTTATAACAGTGATGGCCACAGGACCCCCATATCAGTAAGAGCCCCCAGACCTTATAACAGTGATGACCACAGGACCATATTGGCAGCAGGAATATCTGAAAGAACAAATAAACATCATCTGCTAGGAAGTAGGCAGCCATGACACGCGGCCATATTGAGCCCTCTAAACAAATGGCTGTAAAGGAAGCTGGAAATAATGTCTATAGACGGCAGCGATATCAGGTCACTTTCCTGATGCCAGGCTTATTGTGCCACTCCGTGCCTAGAAAAACGTTGGAATTGTGCGTATCAGCTGGCTGCATCCTGTCATTATACTTTTTATTCTGTTCTGCAGACAGGATTTCATGGTCGGCTTTATTGCTACATCATCTACCCAATAAGTTTCTCTGCCAGGAACAAATGAAAAAAAAAACACCAAGTTCATTTTGCTTCTTTTCCAGCTTTGTGCCGGTCTCCTGCGCTCCCCTCGCAGGAATTCTAAATGAGTTGTATTACATTTTAAAGAATAAATGCACCTCTGGGATTACCTGGAGTCACTTATATGTCTGAATGTCATTGATTTTTGTCCTAATTGTTATTCAGTATGCTAATTCCCCCTACAAATCTACCGCACTTATTGATCCCAAAAAGCAATAAACTTTCCCACAAACAAAGCAAACGTTATTGCAGTGTTGGGAAAACATCATTTAATATCAATAGGCCATTTACAATTCACTTTACCCAAATTTCACCCCTGAGCAAAAGCATGATATGTTGCCGAGGCCCTGAGGACTGAACGATGAGCTTCTATTTAACATCCGGTGAACCAAGACCAACGTCTGGTGAACGGCAATAATCCTCATCTATTTCTATCGCAGGTTTGATAAACTGGACAATATAAGATCAATTCAGAACTGTTCGCGAATACCTAGACGGATATTTGGCATTGTCTGAGCTGATACCATGCATACAAAATATTTGGGAGGCCGAGGTATAGAAGTCAAACTCAAGAGCGGATGGGGGCACTCGTGAGGTAGCTGCTATCTAAAGCCTGCTCATATGCTACGGCACTTTGGGTTATACGTACTTCAATATATGGCAGTCCAGGTATCCTAATATCACGACCACCTGCGGGGTGCACATTGAAAAGCTGCAGTATCATAAATAGTACAAAGAGAAAAGGTAATATGCACTCACCGCTAGGCTACGGTCATCCTTCCTTGGAGTCCGGGGACATGGGTAGGATCGGCGTCTTCTTGGAGCGCTCGGAGGCTACACCGGTAGTTTTGCGGGATCAACCCACTTCATCCGGCCTCTGAGGCCGGATGAAGTGGGTTGATCCCGCGAAACTACCGGTGTAGCCTAAAAGCGCTCCAAGAAGACGCCGATCCTACCCATGTCCCCGGACTCCAAGGAAGATGACCGTAGCCTAGCGGTGAGTGCATATTACCTTTTCTCTTTGTACTATAGAAGTCAAATTCTCCTCCAACAACCAAGATCATATTGGCGCTGCCATTAGTACAGTGGTAAATAGCAACTATCTTTTAATACAACGCGTTTCTAGGTCAGTTCGACCATATATCTTGCATTAAACATCCTTTAAATACATAAAAATAACTTCCACACCTCATGGTGACCAAGAAGATCCTTCGGAGGTCACTTTCTTCCAGGTCACAATGAAGTGAGGGGGTTATTTGTATTCATAGGATGTTTTATGCGGGGTGTATATGTCTGATGAAAAGGTTGGATCGACCTAGAAACGCGTCAAATTAAAAGATGGCTGCTATTCACCACTTTAGTTAGTTCTTTACCCAGTCAGACCTCCTGGTTGTTGAAGGAGCATTTGACGTCGATACCATTGTAGATATCCAAGAACGTCTGGATCCATTGTCTCTTCATACACTATACAAAGTTGTGCCTGACCTTGTACCACCAATCTGCCAAAGGCTGTCCAGGCATGCTGAGAGTTGTAGTTTTGCAACTGGTGGGCCACAGTTTGGAGACCACTGAATCACGAGAAAGCCAAGATGTCTAATAGGGTTTATATTGCTCCAAACTTGCAACAAGGGTCAGGAGACAGTGTTGTGCCGTTCCGTTGACATGCAGGAAGGGGTTAAACATAATTTTGTAGTTCTCAGGAACAGATCATTCTAATCATATTCTATTACTTATGGCGTTAATTCACTTTCAAATGAATTCCATTTTTTTTTGTGTTTTTTTCATTCTTCCTGTTAAATATTTGCTTCTCTCTCATTAGCAGAATACGTAATGGGAAGACGATCCCTGCGGTGAGGCCAATGGGCGCACCTCCAGCAATAACCTAGTTTAAAAGCTATTCACATCTCTGAATCTCTACGGTATGGATTTTAGAAATGAGATCTAATAGGATGCCCCGCAGCGTGCGGCATGGGGAATAATCGGGTCTCCCCGCGACACATCGTATACCGCAGGGAGGCGATAATATATACTAAACCAACACCATGCAGCAAAAGCGCAGGCAGGCTGCGAGGGAAGAAGCGCCGGCGACCATTTCCTACAGATTAGGAAAGTTTTTGATGTAGCGTAAAGTCACAAAGGAAGAATAATACACCTGATATCGGCCTTGAAGGGGCTACCCGACAGCCGTCCTTTGGCGCAGCAAAGCTCTGATCCTAGCCACTTAACCCTTTCTGAACCCTTGGCTGGCCATACACAGGGGTTTTTGGGAACATTCCTTGTCTGGCCATAGAGGTTTTTTTTGGGAACATCCCTTGGCTGGCCATACACTGGGTTTTTGGGATCATCCCTTGGCTGGCCATATATGCAGTCTTTGGGATTATCCCTTGGCTGGCCATATATGCAGTCTTTGGGATTATCCCTTGGCTGGCCATGTACGCAGTTTTTGGGATCATCCCTTGGCTGGCCATGTACGCAGTCTTTGGGATCATCCCTTGGCTGGCCATGTACGCAGTCTTTGGGATCATCCCTTGGCTGGCCATGTACGCAGTCTTTGGGATCATCCCTTGGCTGGCCATGTATGCAGTCTTTGGGATCATCCCTTGGCTGGCCGTACATGGGAGTCTTTGGGATCATCCCTTGGCTGGCCGTACATAGGGGTCTTTGGGGTCATCCTTTGGGATCATTCATCTGAACAATAATGCCAGCAATAAATCACTGTGGTATTTTTGTAAAAATAAATAAATAAATAAAACACAGTGCAGAGGATATTCAAAACTGACTTTGCCATGGCTGTGTATTTTGTGTACTTTGCAACAATTTGGTTGAAAAAAGTGGCGCAGCAGACATTTTTTAAAATAATTTTTTAAAGCATGTGTTATGTGCATCAATTTTTTTAAGGGACGTGTTCTTGGAAAAAAGGGTGTGTAACATTTCTAATATACTTAATAAAAATTTTTATCTCCTTTTTATAGAAATCATGGCTTATAAAAAAATAAAAATACCACTGGGGTCCCCATACATGGTCCTGTCCGGCTGCAGCATGTAACAGCTGGTGATGGAGAAGTGGATCCGCTGGACCTGTGTGGATGAAGGCGTGGGCCGTACCAGGGAGCGCAGTCTAAGCGCCGCTAAGCAGGATGGACTTGCTGAGGCAGGTGGCACCCAGGTCGCTACCCCTGATACGACTTGTCCACACAGGCTGTCGAGGTGTAGCGTGGCACAGGAAGGATAAAGAAAGCTCGGAGTCAGGTCAGGCAAAAAGTCAGGGCTGGCGACACAGGAGCATGGTCAGGGACGTAGCAAGGTGGTCAGAGGCTGGCAGCACAGGAGCAAGGTCAGGAACTTAGCAGGAAGGTATGGTACACAGATAATCACAACACACAGAAAATGCTTCCTTTAAGGCTCTAGGAGACACAAAGATCCGGCAGGGGTCAAGGGGAAGTCAGTCCCCTTTATAGAGTCAGCGCCCGGCAATTACCAGTTACCGGCATGCTGGCCCTTTAAATATCAGAGAGCAGGTGCGTGCATGCCGGCAAACAGAACGCATAGGAGCTTGGAGCGGTGAGTAGGGGCAGGGGACACGGGAGTGCCCACGATCAAGGGAGAGGACCGAAGCACCAGACGGGGCAGAGGCAAGCGCCTGTGGCCGGGACACCTATAACAGCAGGGGAGCACCTGTGGCCGGGACACCGGACCGCAGGAGCACTCGTAACACAGCATCATCTTTGTCACAGATGAAGCACAGGCTGGGACAAAGTCCAGTAAGTGAGGGCAGGACTAGTACTCCTCTGTGCTCACTCCTGTCCTGTCTCCTGTCTGAAAACAGAGAGGAGGGGGTTACAGAGCAGCCTGCTGTGATTGGATGAAAAGACCCAGAACAGCACAACAGACTCAGGGAAGAAGTGAATGCATGGTGAGTGAGGGCGGGCTCAGTTAAGCAGTGGATGTCAGAATGAGTGAGCAGCAGAACAGAGGGATTTGTGAGCCAAATACAGAAGCTAGACATATAAAAAAAAGACATGTAAAGCATCTGCACAACCTAGGGAATAACATATAGAAGCATGATTTTTTCTGTGATATGACAGGTACGCTTTAAGAACTTCAGGATCTTGATAGAGATATGATAGGATCCTGAAATCAATAGATAACCAGACTTTGAATAATAATTGAGTAATTATTTGTAGACTGATGAAGCCAACTGTACCCACCAATGATCCTCTTATCAAAGGGCATGAACATTGCCTGAAAATAAACACATGCAATGTCCCCCTCACCCTTGAGAACCCTGTCAATAAATCTGCAGAGACAAGAAGGTCACCAGACACACTTCCCTGCAGCCCTGACCGAGGAACAGGAAGAGTTGGGCTTCTAAGGAGTCGCGGAGGGGGCAGAGTATTTGTCATATAGTCCCCACTTATTGTGTGACTGTCCATAGTTCAGCTTGGATTCTCTGCACAGGTTCATACTGCTCAGTGCAGGTTTTATACAAGGTTCCCAAACCTGTAACTCCCATCATGCCCGGACAGACAAAAGTTCCCTATGTATACCATCCATGATAGCAAAAATATAACTCAAATGGGCACTTAGACCTCCAAGGGGTTAAAATGGACACTGTCAGAAAAGAAAACTTTTGTACATCTTGGTAAGACATTAACCTTTCTAATATACTTTATAAAAATGTTTATCTATTTTATATAGAAATCGTGGCTTATAAAAAAAAGGCCTAGGGACTAGGGGTCCCCATACCATCCAGAACATGGTCCTGTAAGGCAGCAGCATCAGCTATGTCCCAGCTGAAGCACAGGCAGGGACAAAGTCCAGTAAGCGTGGGTGGGACTAGCACTCCTCTGTGCTCACTCCTGTCCTGTCAGACTGCAGCATGAAAACAGAGAGGAGGGGGTTACAGGGCAGCCTGCAGTCATTGGATAAAGAGACCCAGCACAGCAGACTCAGGGAGGAAGTGAATGCCTGGAGAGTGAGGGCATGCCCTCTCAAAAGCTCAGAATGACAAACCAAGTGAGCAACAGACAGAAGGTATTTGTGAGAGAAATATAGGCGCTACACACAAAGATTATATGTACATGATCAGAGTTAGGTACTGAGTAACATTTAAATATATATAAATAAATATATGTGGAGGTTAGCTGAAACAGTTAACCTAATTTGTGGGAGGAGTCTGGTCTTTATATACTCACCTGATCTACACAGGTGCTGTCGGCAGCATGCAAGATGTCCCCACCCTCCCTCCCTCCCCTTTTTTTTCTACAGTCACTCTCAGGGTATCCCCCTTTCTTTAGGATACTCTTTATGGCCGGCCAAGCACACCCCAGGCCTAATTATTGATGCAAATAGTCCTCTACTCGCGGTACATGTAACCCGACCACAAATATATATATACAGTGACCCCCCGACATACGATCATTTCAGCATACGATCACTCTGAGACCATCGCATGTTGAAGGCAGCATCAACATATGATGCTTTTGTATGTCGGGGCCATCGCATAGACGGCTATCCGGCAGCGCAGACTGCTTCAGCTGACACCGGATAGCCGTTTACGGTGCCCTGTGTGGTCTGCTGACGATCACCTACCTGTCCTCGGGGCCTGGCGCGTCCTCTTCGGGATCCTCTGCATCGTCGGCGCTCTCCATCGTCGTCATCACGTCGCTGCGCACGCCGTCCCGTCATCCAATAGGATCGGCGTGCGTAGTGACGTGATGGCGGCGACGGAGAGCGAGGATGCCGGGGAAGCAGAGGCCTTGCCGGAGCGTCGGGGACACCCCGGGGACACGGCGGCAGCGATGGACGGCGACATCCCGGGCAGCGGTGACGAGCGGTGATGGTCCAGAGCGGCGGGGACAGGTGAATACAACTTCGTCTAACAGTGGTCTACAACCTGCGGACCTCCAGATGTTGCAAAACTACAACACCCAGCATGCCCGGACAGCCAACGGCTGTCCGGGCATGCTGGGTGTTGTAGTTTTGCAACATCTGGAGGTCTGCAGGTTGTAGACCACTGTCCTATACTTTACATTGCACGGATCCCTCAACATGCGATGGTTTCAACTAGAGATGAGCGAATTTACAATAAATCCAATTCGTCACAAACTTCTCGGCTCAGCAGTTGATGACTTATCCTGCATAAATTAGTTCAGCTTTCCGGTGCTCCAGTGGGCTCCTGAAAGCTGAACTAATTTTGAAAAGACATTAACTGCCGAGCCGAGAAGTTTGTGACGAATCGAATTTACTGTAAATTCGCTCATCTCTAGTTTCAACAAACGATGGTCCATTTGGAACGGATTACCATCGTATGTTGAGGGACCATTTTGGTGGGATATGACAGGCACTCAACCATGTTTCTGGAAGTCCTGGAACGAGCAGAGAATGGTGACTGCAATGGCCAAAGATCGGCGACTGACAGGGCAAGAACTGGAAGATGATCCGGGGATTCCTAAAACTACGGTGTCCAGATTTCTTTTAAAAATGAAAGCAGCGATCTGATTGGTTGCTATGGGCAACTCAGCAACTTTTCCTCTGGACAGGTTTTGATAAATCTCCCCCATCGTACACAGGTCCGTGACGTCTCAGTAGGCACTTTTGGACCTTATACAATTCATCACATCCTGAGGCGGTGTTCACCCGCCAGAACTTCTGCAGGAATTTATAGCCAATACACTTCAATGGGATTCTGCTGTCCCATTCGCACAGAGGAATTTCCGCCGCAGGAATTCCATTGACGTAAATGGGAAATTAATTTCTGCGGAACTTACTTCAGAATTTTCATGCAGAAATTGTGCCGTGTGAACATACTGTAGCCTAAGGGTACGTTCACACTACGGTATTCCCGCGGAACTCCACGAGCGGAATTCCGCGACGTGAACTTAACATTAGTGTGAATGGGTCTCCGCGAGACCCGTTCACACTGTGGAATTTCCGCTGCGTGAATGGGACAGCAGAATCCCATTGAAGTGTATTGGCTATAAATTCCTGCAGAAGTTCTGGCGGGTGAACACCGCCTCAGGATTTGATGAATTGTATAAGGTCCAAAAGTGCCTACTGAGACGTCACGGACCTGTGTACGATAAGGGGAGATTTATCAAAACCCGTCCAGAGGAAAAGTTGCTGAGTTGCCCATAGCAACCAATCAGATCACTTCTTTCATTTTTAACAAGGCCTCTGCAAAATGAAAGAAGCGATCTGATTGGTTGCTATGGGCAACTCAGCAGCTTTTCCTTTGCACAGGTTTAGATAAATCTCCCCCTTTGTTCTTCATATGGCTTGGCTGGATACTCTTAGGACGGACCTCATAGACTAGGAGCCATATAATAGGACCCAACTTCATCAGTAAGTTAGGCAAAAACCAAAGACCGAGGAATGTTTCCCAACCAGGGCGCCTCCAGCTGTTGCAAAACTACAACTCCCAGCATGCCCGGACAGCCAACGGGACAAACAGTCATCCTCTAGCACACAAAAGAGGAAAAAACTCACTTGTGAAGGAAATCTATAGGGCAGTGTTATCCGACTAGTGTGCCTCCAGCTGTTGTAAAACTACAACTCCCAGCATTCCCGGACAGCCGTAGACTAAAAAAAGACCGCAGAGGGCAGTGTTTCCCAACCAGGGCGCCTCCAGCTGTTACAAGACTACAACTCCCAGCATGCCCGGACAGCCAATGGCACAAACAGTCATCCTCCAGCACACAGAGGTGGAAGAAGCACCCTGAGAAGGAACCCTCTAGGGCAGTGTTATCCAACTAGTATGCCTCCAGCTGTTGCAAAACTACAACTCCCAGCATGCCCGGACAGCCAAAGGCTGTACAAAGACCGCAGAGGGCAGTGTTTCCCAACCAGGGTGTTTCCAGCTGTTGCAAAACTACAACTCCCAGCATACCTGGACAGCCAAAGGCTGTACAAAGACCGCAGAGGGCAGTGTTTCTCAACCAGGGCGCCTCCAGCTGTTGCAAAACTACAACTCCCAGCATGCCTGGACAGCCGAAGGCTGTCCAAAGACCGCAGAGGGCAGTGTTTCTCAACCAGGGCGCCTCCAGCTGTTGCAAAACTACAACTCCCAGCATGCCCGGACAGCCAATGGCACAAACAGTCATCCTCCAGCACACAGAGGTGGAAGAAGCACCCTGAGAAGGAACCCTCTAGGGCAGTGTTATCCAACTAAGTGTGCCTCCAGCTGTTGCAAAACTACAACTCCCAGCATGCCCGGACAGCCGAAGGCTGTCCGGGCATGCTGGGAGTTGTAGTTTTGCAACAGCTGCAGACACCCTGGTTGGGAAACACTTAGATAGAGGGAGAACATGACGATAATTCTTTTCGGCCGGGGCTCGAGGCGACTTTTCATTGTGAATAAAATGTAATAAATTCACGATTGTGACTTCATTTGTTCGCAGTTACAGTTTTGCTTTGTAATTTTCCCTATGAGGATTTATTATTTTCTCGATTATTATCTTACAGGGATTCATGCATGACTTCATGGAGCCCCAGCACCCACTATAGTGTCTTTATCAAGCAGTTCCATGAAGGTGTTTTTCTGTGAGTATACAAGTAAATGAGAATGTTCATCCGATTCATTTGGCTTCTTTAACCTGTAAAGGACCTGGGACAAAATGATACATTGCTGCTCCCGGATCCTTGGTATGTAGCAAAGTACATGTATGTCTCAGTGTCTTTACTGTCTATAAAATGAAGCTCAGAAAGGTGAGTACCGGCTGCTATCAGCATCATTATACTTACTTATGGACATCAGCATGATCGCATTATCACGTTTGATGCAGTGATCAATGTCTGGGGAACTCATCAGACCCCCTTAGCCGATCCAATGAGTTAAAGTGGTGACCAGAGGTCTCTTACCCCCCTCGGTGCTGCACGATTGTCAATTTCCCTTACAGTGTGCCTAGTCAGACTGTACAAGAAGAGCGCAGATCAGTACTGCTATTACATAACACTGGACAGTACATGCAACTGAATGACCTTCTTAGACTCCACCGCTCCGCAGGATTGTCGATCTTCCTGAACAGTCTGCCTAGGCAGACTGTACAAGAAGAGCTCCGATAGTACTGATCAGTACCGTTACAATACATGGAAGAGAATGACTCTCTTACTCTCTTCCGTGCTGCAGGGTTATTGATCTTCTTGTACAGTCTGCCTAGGTTGGAGGCACCCTGGTTGGCAAACACAGCTCAATGCGGCATTCAGACAGCACGGGGATCAGATTTTGAGGAATACTGAAGTGTAAGACACTTATCCCCTATCCATCAGAAGTGTCTGATGGATACCCCCCCCCCCCCGGATCTCCCGTATGAGGAGACAGCATTGTCTTGGCTGTGCGCGGCTAATGCGTGTGTCAGTGAGGTCGACGGTACGCCCCCCATACAGCTCTATGGGAGAGGCGTGGATGCACAAAAGCTGAATCTCCGCTTCTCCCATAGAGATACATGGATGGGGCATGTTGGCCGCGGCCCGTCATGCTGCGGCCAACATGCCCCCTACATGGGAGAGTTCTGTTAGGCTGCAGATTTCTTTTAAGCCATTTTAAACAGTCCATATCCACCTCTCCTGATCCCCTGCAGCTTCTGATCCAACGTCTCCAGGTCCCTACTGCTTCCTGTTTTGTGTCAGCCAATCACTGATCTGGTTGGGCAGTTCCTACAGGGTTGGCACGACACAAGAAGCAGCGGGGACTGAGATCCGTTGGAACAGTAGTGGTGAGAAATTGGAGAGTATGGAGTATTTTTCACAATTCTATCACTGGAATAACCCTTTCAAACTCCCTTGCAAAGTACCCTTGGAGTACCTGTGTGGTATCCCAGTACAGGATATGGTCCCGTATGGTCCTACACTCCCGTCAGGTTGAGTCCCTGTCTGTCCCCGGGTTTCTCCCCCTGTGTATATGAGTTTTCACATAAAGAGTAAAGGACCTTTATTGTTTGTCACATGATTATACTTGTATTGTTACCCTGAGAACACCAGTGACCAGGTGAGCTCTCAAGTAACCTATGGGCTCCTTGCACAGCCCCCCTATATAAGATAGGGAGGAGCTGCAATCGCTCTATTCTCTCTCTTCTCGTGTGATTCTCTTCCTGCTGAGGTCTAGTCCAGTCATCTGTCCCAGTGTCTGTCTCCAGCCATTGGAGGCCTAAAGTCTGCAGCCACCTGTCAATTGTAAGTAAGCCAAAGTCATCTAATAGTCAGTCATCAAGTCAGTCAAGTCTACTGTCTAGTCACTGTGGCCTGCATTATAGTCAGTCTACCTACTGCCGGTCCCAGCAAGCCTTCGAGGTCTCTCTGTGTCACTGGGCACCTCTCTGGGATACTGGCTAAACTGTATAGACTGTAACACCTGTCTAACCTCAGTAAAAGCTACCGATACCCTTAACCTGGCCTTGGACTCTTTATTGCCCCTGCCTGACCTAGGACTAGCGGTACTACCTTCGGGTGGTTACATAGGCAATCTACGCCCTGGCATCACGAACCATCTACCCCTGGGCAACACCATCTGCCCCTTACACTTCACCTCACACCCTGTGGCTCACCCCACCTGTATACTCTTAAGAGGACCACATGACCTCTTAAGTATCCTGCGTTCTTTTTCTTTTTTCCAATTACAACCAGCACAAAATACAGAGAGAGTCTCCAGCCATTTTTAGTGTTATCCTGAGTCAATGCTTCCTGATAATATCCCTTTATTAGGAAAGGTGAGGGTGACGCTAACAAGGTATCTGTTCATCTCACACCTCCATTATCATCTTACACGTCTGTGTCACACATGGGGGGGCATTTGTTAACACAAGTAAAAATATCACATCATCTCACTTAGTAGATGGGTTTCCTGTGAGTGTTTCAGCTATGTAAGACTTTTTCGAACTTACAAACAAATATACGGTACTGCCGTTGACCGTACGCTCCTTAACATTGACACTGCAACAAATAGAAGGACAAGCCGTAAGATCGGAAAATTATCAAATTTTCAAGTACCGGGCTCCGTTAGGTGTGCCACTCGTTAAAACTGAGAGAAACAGAAGCCTTGGACTGAGAGATCTTGGCTTATCACTCCGGCCATACCTGAACCACTGTGGTAGCCGTTAAGAGAGTGGTCAAGGGGTGTCCACTAAGCCTACAGATTCACGGTTCTGCTGGCCACAACAGAGAAGGACTCTGGAGATACAGGTTAAACATGGTCGGAGGCGTTTTGAGGACTACCCTAAAATCTAATCATTTTCTTTATTCTAGTTAATCCCCATGGGTACTTCCCCATACCTGAACTACAACTGTGGTAATGTCAAGGATGGCTTCTGGTTAGGCCTTAAACTGTGAGTGACTGTATACTGCTTAGTGTCGACACAAGAAATAAACACCAGTTAAGAAGTTGGTATAAAACTCCTTCTCAGCGTACTGGCGTACATTGGTTTTTACATTTGACAAAAAGGGGAGGTTAGTTATCACGTCAAAATCATCATGTTATATTTTGATTGGTTATTTGAATATTGTGTCTGTATATATTAACATATTAAGCATTCATTTCTTTCTCAAGATATTTTGTCTCCAAACTTCCAACTCCGTCTTCATCTCGCTTCTCTTGACCTCATCCCAAGGTCTTCATCTTAGTCACAAGCAAATAGCAAGCTGGTATATAGGTTAAGAGTGGGTAACAAATATCTTTTTGCAGCATTAGCAATGGCATATAAGTATTAATAAATCGATCAGCAGTCAGAATCATTTTAATAAATTTCCACAGTAGCAGTCAAGAGAGCGGTCATGAGATCTCCACTTCATGGTTCTGCTGGCCACAACAGAGAAGGACTCACCCCCAGGGTCAACATGGTCTGACGTGTTTTGCGGACTGCCCTAACACCTAATCATCTTCTTTATTCTAGTTAATCCCCATGGTGCTTCTCCATACCTGAACCACCACCGTGGTAGCGGACAAGAGAGCGGTCATGAGATGTACAGATTCACGGATCTGCTGGCCACAACAGAGAAGGACTTACCCTCTGAAGATACAGGTTCAACATGGCCCAACGTGTTTCGACTACCCTAAAACCTAGTCATCTGCTTTATTCTAGTTTATCCAACAGCCCCTTATCCCATAATAGGATCTGAAAGCCCTGATAAAGTGTTTGATCTGGGGGATGGTGCAGGACACATGGATATTTCTCCATCTCTGGCCCGGCACTAGTACGGTAGTTTGGTAGGACCTTTCCTTTAGAGGTCTTCTCTAGGGGCTATCAATATCTTTTATATAGAGTTATATATCAGGCTGAAACAGTACTGAGAAATATATCATACTGCGGAGAGCTTGCACTTTCTGACCTCTGTTCCATTTAGGACAGTGGTTTTAAAACTGCAGCCCTCCAGCTGTTGCAAAACTACAACTCTGCTGGGAGTTGTAGTTTTGCAACAGCTGGAGGGACACAAGTCTGGAGATCACTGCTTTTGGAGATAGCATAATGAATAATGACTGACACATATCAGTATACAGGAGACACAGACATGACGCTGTCCTTGGTGCTGAGCAGTATGATGTACAACACAACCAGGGGTGAACACAGATAGCAGAGGGGCCCTAAACAAGAATAACCAACGCCCCCCTTAATGTCAAATAGCTCAGCACTATTTACTATTTAATGTTATAGCATTGACTATTAGCTTCCCAAATAAATGAGCCTATGGGCCCATGATTAGGGTCTGGGGAACCGAAGCGTGTCAAGCCTGTCCAGCACATCTACATGTCGTGGGGACGATGCTTTAACTTTGCTTATAAAAGAAGATATTTTTACCAGGATCCAGTCTGCTAAACCTCCTGCTTTTCAACCTTATATACTATGTAATACTAATACTTAAGTGCTTTACATGTGTAAAAGAACCTCCCAGTGCCTTGAGTATAATGCAGACACGCTCCCCAATGCTCGGCTCTGGCACGATCGATAAATCACATCATTCACAGATTAGGCTGCGGTTAGGTTCATTCCGTCGAGGAATTTCGGCGGGTTCATCAGTGGGTTAATTGCTTTGCAATAAGGAGAGGAACAATAGGGCTGCATTACCCCCGGCCTCATACACAGGGAAGGAAAACAGGAAAACCCCAGTGCAGGAAAATACGAGCGGCTTTAATCACTGTCATCATAGTCTACATGTCACCCTCCAAGAAAGGGTGCATATCTGTTCAAGTCAGTGTTTCCCAACAAGGGTGCCTCCAGCTGTTGCAAAACTACAACTCCCAGCATGCGCTGTCCGGGCATGCTGGGAGTTGTAGTTTTGCAACAGCTGCAGGTTCACAGTTTGTAGCAGGGTGATCAGGGGAGTTGTATAACTCTGCATCTAATTATTGCATGCTGGGAGTTGTAGTTTTGCAACAGCTGGAGGCACACTGGTTGGGAAACACTTGCGTAAGCTATACATATATTACATGATGTATGCTTTAGTAGAATTCCCCAAAATTTTAAGGAGAACTACAGAAAAAATTAACTTATCCCCTATCTACAGGTGCGTGGGGTCTGACTGTTGGGACCCCTTCCCCCCCCCCCCCCCCCCCGCATTATCCAGAATGGGACCCCGGCTCCCTCAGTGTCCGAGCGATGTACCCGAGTTTTTTCAGCGCTCCCATAGAAATGAATGGAGCGGGTTCAGGAGATTGTGCAGGGGTCACAGTGGTTGAGAAACCTTCACTTATATGTCAGAGCAAGAGTTGGTTCAGAGGGTAAAAAGTCCGGAAACCCAGAGGACACATTTAAAGGGGTATTCCAGGCCAAAACTTTTTTTTATATATATCATCTGGCTCTGGAAAGTTAAACAGATTTGTAAATTACTTCTATTAAAAAATCTTAATCCTTCCAATAGTTATTAGCTTCTGAAGTTTTCTGTCTAACTGCTCAATGATGATGTCACGTCCTGGGAGCTGTGCATGATGGGAGAATATCCCCATAGGAGCTGCACAGCTCCCGGGACGTGAGTCATCAGAGAGCAGTTAGACAGAAAACAACAACTCAACTTCAGAAGCTAATAACTATTGGAAGGATTAAGATTTTTTAATCAAAGTAATTTACAAATCTGTTTAACTTTCCAGAGCCAGTTGATATATAAAAAAAAGTTTTGGCCTGGAATACCCCTTTAAGGTCCCTTGTTCAGATCCTGGGAATAGGGACTCACGGTACTTATTGTGTTTGGGACTAAACTATACATAACTGAAAATGTTTATACTTAAGCACATTTTAAAAAACTTTCCCACTTTACAACTTTACAACACCCTTTTGAAAGGGGTACTCCGGTGGAAAAATTTATTTCGTATTTATGTATTTTTTTATTATTATTATTATTATTATTAACTGTTGCCAAAAAGGTAAACAGATTTGTAAATTACTTCTATTTAAAAAAAATTTAATCCTTCCAGTACATATTACTGCTGTATGCTCCACAGGAAGTTCTTTTCTTTTTGGATTTCTTTTCTGTCTGTCGACAGTGCTCTCTGCTGACACCTCTGTCCATTTTAGGAACTGTCCAGAGCAACATAAGGGGATTTTCTCCTGCTCTGGACAGTTCCTTACATGGACAGAGGTGTCAGCAGAGAGCACTGTGGACAGACAGAAAAGAAATCCAAAAAGAAAATAATTTCCTCTGTAGTATACAGCTGCTAATAAGTACTGGAAGGATTAAGATTTTTTAATAGAAGTAATTTGCAAATCTGTTTAACTTTCTGGCACCAGTTGATTTAAAAAAAAAAAAAAAGTTTTCCACAGGAGTACCCCTTTAACCCCTTCCCGACCTATGACATACCTGTACGTCATGGGTGGCAAGGCGTTCCCGACCCATGACATACAGGTACGTCATGGACATTACTGCCGCTACTCGCGGCACCCCGCAGCGCCCGGAAAGATGGTGGCTATCACTGATAGCCAGCCATCTTACCGTGCGACCACGGGGGGTTTCGTCCCCCACCCCCCCCCAGCGATCGCTGCTATCAGCTGGTCAAATCTGACTAGCTGATAGCAGCGTTTCGCTATGAAAACACTTAGCAGCGCGGTGTGTGAGTCCCGATTACGGGGATCGGGACACACACTGCTCTGCTAAGTGTCCCTGACCCGTCCCCCGGCGTCACTTACCCGTCCGAGCGGTGTCCCGAGCGGTCCCGGCGTCCTCCATGCGGTCCTGGCTGCGCTGCGTCCCGGAGGTGAGTTTGCAGCAGCAGTGCGGCATCTTCATTGGCAGCAGTGAGATCGCCGTAAAGCGATCTCACTGCTGCCTCTGAGAGTTTCAAAACTGCAACTCCCAGCATGCCCAGACAGCCTTTGGCTTTCTGGGCATGCTGGGAGTTGTAGTTTTGCAACATCTGGAGGTCCACAGTTTGGAGACCACTGTATAATGGTCTCCAATCTGTGCTCTTCCAGATGTTGCAAAACTACAAATCTCAGCATGCTCAGTCTGTCCAGGCATGCTGGGAGTTGTAGTTCTCTAACATCTGGAAGACCACAGATTGGAGACCATTATACAGTGGTCTCCAAACTGTGGACCTCCAGATGTTGCAAAACTACAACTCCCAGCATGCCCAGACTGCCCAAGCATGCTGGAAGTTGTAGTTCGGCAACATCTGATCCTTCAGATATTGCCGAACTACAACTTCCAGCATGCCTTGGCAGTCTGGGCATGCTGGGAGTTGTAGTTTTGCAACAACTGGAGGCACACTAGTTGGGAAACATTGTCCGTTTCCTACCTCAGTGCCTCCAGCTGTTGCAATTGTTGCTAAACTATAACTCCCAGCATGCACTGACAGACCATGCATGCTGGGAGTTGTAGTTTTGCAACAGCTGGAGGCACACTGGTTTGGAAACACTAAGTTTGGTTGCAAAACACTTGAAAGTTTATTACTTAACTTAGTGTTTCCAAACCAGTGTTCCTCCAGCTGTTGCAAAACTACAACTCCCAGCATGCACGGACAGCTCAAGGGCATGCTCGGAGTTTGCAACAGCTGGATGTTTGCCCCCTCCCCCCAATGTGAATGTACAGGGTACACTCACATGGGCGGAGGTTTACAGTGAGTGCTGCAAGTTTGAGATGGCGCAAATTTTGCGCTGCAGCTCAAACTTCCAGCGGCAAACTTGCTGTGAACCTCTGCCCATGCGACTGTACCCTAAAAACACTACACTACACTACACTGACACTAACCTAAAATAAAAAGTAAAAAACACTACATATACACATACCCCTACACAGCCCCCCTCCCCCCAAAAAATGAAAAACGTCTGGTACGCTACTGTTTCCAAAACGGAGCCTCCAGCTGTTGCAAAATAATAACTCCCAGTATTGCCGGACAGCCATTGACTGTCCAGGCATGCTGGGAGTTTTGCAACAGCTGGAGGCACCCTGTTTGGGAATCACTGGCGTAGAATACCCCTATGTCCACCCCTATGCAAATCCCTAATTCAGGCCTCAAATGCGCATGGCGCTCTCTCACTTTGGAGCCCTGTCGTATTTCAGAGCAACAGTTTTGGGACACATATGGGGTATCGCCGTACTCGGGAGAAATTGCCTTACAAATTTTGGGGGGCTTTTTCTTCTTTAACCCCTTATGAAAAGGTGAAGTTGGGGTCTACACCAGCATGTTAGTGTAAAAAAATAAATTTTTTACACTGACATGCTGGTGTTGCCCTATACTTTTCATTTTCACAAGAGGTAAAAGGGAAAAAAGACCCTCTAAATTTGTAACGCAATTTCTCCTGAGTACGGAGATACCCCATATGTGGGCGCAAAGTGCTCTGGGGGCGCACAACAAGGCCCAGAAGGGAGAGTGCACCATGTACATTTGAGGCGATTTGCACAGGGGTGGCTGATTGTTACAGCAGTTCTGACAAACGCAAAACAATAAATATCCACATGTGACCCCATTTTGGAAACTACACCCCTCACGGAATGTAATAAGGGGTGCAGTGAGCATTTACACCCCACTGGTGTATGACAGATTTTTGGAACAGTGGTCTGTGAAAATGAAAAATTAAATTTTTGATTTGCACAGTCCACTGTTTCAAATATCTGTCAAACGCCAGTGGGGTGTAAATGCTCACTGCACCCCTTATTAAATTCCATGAGGGGTATAGTTTCCAAAATGGGGTCACATGTGGGGGGGGTCCACTGTTCTGGCACCATAGGGGCTTCCTAAATGGGACATGCCCCCCAAAAACCCTTTCAGAAAAACTCACTCTCCAAAATCCCATTGTCGCTCCTTCCCTTCTGAGCCCTGTAGTGCACCCGCCGAACACTTTACATACACATATGAGGTATTTCCTTACTCAAGAGAAATTGGGTTACAAATTTTAGGGTGATTTCTCTCCTTTTACCCCTTGTAAAAATTCAAAAATTGGGTCTACAAGAAAATGCGAGTGTAAAAAATGAAGATTTAGAATTTTCTCCTTCACTTTGCTGCTATTCCTGTGAAACCCATAAAGGGTTAAAACGCTTACTGAATGTCATTTTGAATACTTTCGGGGGTGCAGTTTTTATAATGGGGTCATTTATGGGGTATTTCTAATATGAAGACCCTTCAAATCCACTTCAAACCTGAACTGGTCCCTGAAAAAAAGCGAGTTTCAAAATTTTGTGAAAAATTGGAAAATTGCTGCGGAACTTTGAAGCCCTCTGGTGTCTTCCAAAAGTAAAAACTTGTCAATTTTTTAATGCAAACACAAAGTAGACATATTGTATATGTGAATCAATATGTAATTTATTTGGAATATCCATTTTCCTTTCAAGCAGAGACTTTCAAAGTTAGAAAAATGCAAAATTTTCAAAATTTTCATGAAATTTTTAGATTTTTTACAGAGAAAGGATACAAATATCAGTGAAATTTTACCGATAACATAAAGTAGAATATGTCACGAAAAAACAATCTCGGAATCAGAATGATAAGTAAAAGCATTCCAAAGTTATTAATGTTTAAAGTGACAGTGGTCAGATTTTCAAAAAATGCCCAGGTCATGAAGGTGAAAATGGGCTGGGTCATGAAGGGGTTAAATGTAGGAACATGAAACTTCAAGGGCTGAGTTGATCCACCTCTTCATCTTCTCCTATCATCCTCAGGTCTGGAAAATGTAGTGTAGGAACATTACCTTTAAAATCTAAATGTCTTGTTTACCAAAAATGCCACTGTGTCAATTAGAATAGTGTGATAGCTCAGGGGATGTCTGTTCTGCCTTACGTGTTGGAGACCTGGGTTCAAATCCTCTAAGGTCACTTTATCATCTGAACCTCAGCTGTAGAAAAAGCCCTACAACTGACTATTTAACCAAAGGTAAAAATGGTGGATTTTGTTATTACCCCACAATACAGTTGTATAACAGTCAAGTATAGCATTCAGAGCCCCACCTAATAGGGACATTGAGCTACTATTCCACAGAGCCAAAACTGGCATGTGAACCAGGGTAATGTCTACCAGCATATATCATCTGATTCCTCCTGGCTCTCTACCCCCTACCTATAGAAATGGAAGAGAATGATTCACAAGTTTGTGGTCAAAATAAATGGGTGAGCTGGATTAGAACAGTGGTCACCCACATATAATGTATCCATCTTTTGCATTGACCTACAGACATAACTGGAAGCCTTGGTTGATACTTCTCAGTGTAATCAATAAAATTACTTAAGAGTCATCACAACCCATTCTCTTCCATATTGATAATGACATTAAGAAACTTTCACTTACTAGTCTGACCAAGAGCTGGCTGAGGGGGTAAAGAGCCAGGTAGACCCAGCTTAGATGCTGGAGACCCTGGTTCAAATCCCATTAATATGGTATAATTTCTTTAGATGCCTATTGATGTGTGGATTCCAAGTTCTTTACATCACATAAAGCAGTGCTTCAAGAAAACATGTTTTTAGATTAGCAATGTATCAAAAACCTTCAACATATAATGTACACAGAGATTCAAGTGACCTTAGGAGGGTTTCCTACAGGCAGAACACAACTGCTAGGAGACTTGAACTCAGGTCTCCAGCATGAGAGGCCGAGCACATACCCACTGAGCTATCATGCTGCCCTATAACAGGCTATATAGTGTGGTCTTCTTCAAGGCTGGAATGAATGGCTCTAAGCTAAATGTCTTGTTTACCAAAATGTTTGGAGTGTTACTGAGCAGTGTGGTGGCTTAGAGGGATAGCTGCTGTGTTACTCATGGTGGAGACCAAGGTTCAAATCCTCTGTAATAGGAAGAGCTGTAGATACATGTACCTCTAAGGGTATATGTAGCTAAGCTATAGTAAGGAGGTGCAACTTTAGTAAGTATGTGGGCTAGGGGAATAAGAAGTTTCAAAAATTTTGCCTAAGTGTGAACACTTAGGCAAATCATTAATTTATGTATAGTATGGTCCTGAACACGAAGAAGGACCTTGATTCTCTATCCCATATGGCCAGGATTTGAACCAGGGACTCCAGCATCTCAACTGTGTCCTCTGGTTCTCCTGGCTCTTTACCCTCTGAGCCAACTCTTGCTCTGAGAGACAAGTGAAGGTTTCTCAGTGTCATTATCGAGATGGAAACAAGGTCATAATAAATGGATTACTTGGAACAAATGGAAGAGCAGGATTCGAACACTGGTCCCCCACATAAACACATAGGGACTCATACCACTGACCTACAGCCAGAACTGGAATCCTCAGATGATACTACTCAGTGTCATCAGTGAAAAAGCCCAGAATTGTTCCATATGAGTAAATATAAATGTCTTTATAAAACAATATCATGTTCATCATTTTCTTCCATCTCAATAATGACACTGCTTTGTATTAAAGTCATGTACAGCATCTGGAGTCCCACTAAATAGGGACTGGTTACCACATGTCATACTTCTCAGTGTTCCCAGTCAAAAAGAATAGAAACATTCCATATGAGTAAATATAAATGTCATAAGAGTAGATAAATAACGTGACGGTGGGGGATCATGTTTTCGGCCTTGTGAATCATTCTCTTTCATCTCGATAATGACACTTCCCTAGTAAGGCAATGCTATATAAAACCAGGTCATTTTTAACCATAGTAATATATTTACAGCATTAGTTTGAACCTTTTCCTACAGCTGAGTGGTTAAATGACCTTTGGATGGTTGAACCTGGGTCTCCAGCATGTCAGGCAGTACAGTTCTCCCCTGCACTATAATGCCACCACCTTCCAAGATATTACGCATTTTGGTGAAGATGACATTTAGATATATGTTCCAGCCCTAAATGGGCTGTCTAATAACTCTAATAACTCCTAAGGTTGCTTTAATCTCAGCAGTAAGTAGAGTACAAAACTGAATTTAGAGTACAAAACACGAGAGGGACCATGAGCTTCAACTCCACATACCCAGGATTTGAACCAGGGTCTCCATCATCTCAGCCAGGTCTCTGGGCCATTTACCCTCTGAGCAAAGTCCTGCTCTGTGATACAAGTGAAGGTTTCTCATGGTTATTTTCGAGAAGGTGGAGACCAGGTTGTGACCTAAATAAATTAATTACCTTGTAACAAAATAGTAAAGCAGGATTAGAACCCTGGTCACCCACATATAATATATGGAGAGAATTTATACCACTGACCTATAGGCAGAACTGGAAATCTCCTCATTAGGTAAGTATAATACAACTGTCTCATGGTGTAGCTGGTTGTAACCAGCCTGAAGCCTGAGACATCTTTGTTTCCTTAAAAGAGAACTCCAGCTTAAAAAGCTGATTGCGGGGGTCCGACCACTGGGACCCCCTGTGATCTCCAGAAGGGGTCCCTGACTCTTCCAGTGAGGAGCTTGTGTAATCTACTGGTAGGCAGCAAGCATTCATTCATTTCTATGGGAGCACTGATGATGCCTGAGAGCTGTACTTGGGTCTCTTCGGTGCTCCCATAGAAATGAATGGAGCGCGTGTCGTCTGCAGCACAGGCTCTTCACTCAGGGCTGGGTCCCATTCCGAGGGAGATTTCGGGGGGTCCCAAATTTTATTCCCTTCAGCACTGGAGTGGTTAATAGTCTTGACACTTCAGGAGCCATGCAATTCCCATTAATAAATATAAGAATAAAATAAAAGGGGAAGACATAAGAGTAAATCCAACCCTGACAATGCAGCTCTGCCGGCTATGAATGGTGAGCGGTCCACATTATAAATGCAGCAGCAGCCATTAGCCCAGCAGGGGACAGACACATAGGCCCTGGTCTCTGCTCCAACCCATAAATCTCCCGCAGATCCCTCTGCTTGTTTAGATGTACAGAGAAGAACTATCTGGGCCTGAGAGATTTAGGAGGCAGCTGTACCTTTACAGCAATGTGATTGAAGAGGCTAAAAATGAGGCTGTATTTTACGTCTCATTCTGCTCTGTGCATATGGTCCGGTACAGATAGTAACTAGTAGACGAGGTCTATGGTTTGGAAAGGATAAATCTATCAAAATCCCCGGTCTAAAAGTCAAGAGAAAAGTTTAGCGTAAAAAAAAAAAAAAGATGAAACAAAATGGTGAAGCACATTTAGCGAAAAAATTGGATGCTTAAAGGCCCCAATTACCCAGTAATGGGCCCTCGGAGGGAGGTGCATGTCCTGGGGCAGGACGGTGCTGGATCTGTACCTCTAGTGACAGAATGGAAAGTTCAGGATTGTAAACATGTCAGCAGGAGTGTAATATAGCGCGGTCTGCTCTGGTGGGGCTGATAACCCATCAGTCATAGCGTCACACATTAAAGTCCTATAGTGAAGGCTCCGTGTCCTCTGGGTTCTGTCCTTTCTTGGCGGCGCAGCATACAAGCTTCATCTGACCACATTATCTAGAACTACATAGAACTGTCTCTACTGACCTGTAGTGACCGAAGTTCAAGGTTTTTTCTAGAAAAAAATCTTTGATTCAATTCAAGTTTAAAAAAAAAAAATAAATAAATAAATTAAAATATAAGAAACTTTATTTTAAACTATCTGAATATCTGACATTGCCCAGTATTCCTAACGAAACCTTTTGGAAGAGAAAAAGCAACAATGACATTCTCATCCTCATATCCCGTCCCTATTTCCCTTACTCATATCCCATAGGACATGGGTACAGGATATGAGGACGGGATATGAGGATAGGACATGGGTACAGGATATGAGGATAGGACATGGGTACAGGATATGAGGACGGGATATGAGGATAGGACATGGGTACAGGATATGAGGACGGGATATGAGGATAGGACATGGGTACAGGATATGAGGACGGGATATGAGGATAGGACATGGGTACAGGATATGAGGACGGGATATGAGGATAGTACATGAGGACAGGATATGAGGATAGGACATGGTTACAGGATATGAGGATAGGACATGAGGATAGGACATGGGTACAGGATATGAGGATAGGACATGGGTACAGGATATGAGGACGGGATATGAGGATAGTACATGAGGACAGGATATGAGGATAGGACATGGTTACAGGATATGAGGATAGGACATGAGGATAGGACATGGGTACAGGATATGAGGACGGGATATGAGATCAGGCTATGAGGACAAGATATGAGGATAGGACATGGGTACAGGATATGAGGACGGGATATGAGGATAGGACATGGGTACAGGATATGAGGATAGGACATGGGTACAGGATATGAGGATAGGACATGGGTACAGGATATGAGGATAGGACATGGGTACAGGATATGAGGACGGGGTATGAGATCAGGCTATGAGGACAAGATATGAGGGAGAAATCTGAGGACGGGATATAAGGTTGGTATAGGCGGTCCGGATATGAGGACGAGAAAGATCTTGTCCTCATATCCACCCCTCCTATACCAACCTTATATCCCGTCCTCAGATTTCTCCCTCATATCCTTTCCTCATATCCCGTCCTCATATCCTGTACTCATGTCCTATCCTCATATCCCATCCTCATATCCTGTACTCATGTCCTATCCTCATATCCCATCCTCGTATCCTGTCGTTATATTATGTCCTCATATCCTTTTCCCATGTTCTATCCTCATATCTCGTCCTCATATCCTGTCAATATATTATGCCCGCATATCCTTTTCCCATGTTCTATCCTCATATCCCGTCCTCATACCCTGTCCACATATCCTGTACCTATGTCCTATCCTCATATCCCGTCCTCATATCCTGTCCTCATATCCTGTCCTCATGTCCTATCCTCATGTCCTATCCTCATGTCTTGATCTCATATCCCATCTGTGGACAAATGTGATGCAGGATGCAGTACGATACATGAATGCCTCCTTGCCTATCCGTATCGCCCATGTCCAAACTAGATTTTCCATGCATCTGCTGCAATGTCGGGTTGGCTGCAGCTTTGCCCAACACATCCGCTATTTGCCAGGGATGCCAAAGAGCCAGACCAGCATCAAATGCCCGTAGCACATTGCAACAGGCACTTTATTGAAAGAACACACAAACTGCTGAAAATTTGACACCGGCTACGCTGCATTTTTATTAGGGCCATTGGCCTCCACCCCCATCGCATGTCCAAAGATCGGTGTTTTGCGCTTACACGCTTACTCTCAGGTCGCGGTCACGGCAAATTGTTAGTTGCAACATGACCCCAGTCACTTACATGTACTACGATGTAGAATGATTCAGGCAGCACCAAATGGGGATTTTTCGTCATGTGACCTGCATCCCAGCCATGCCCCCATGTATCCCAGCCATGCCTCCACGTATCCCAGTCAAGCCCTCATGTATCCCAGCCATGCCCCCATGTATCCCAGCCATGCCTCCATGTATCCCAGCCATGCCCCCATGTATCCCAGCCATGCCTCCATGTATCCCAGCCATGCCTTCATGTATCCCAGCCATGCCTCCATGTATCCCAGCCATGCCTCCATGTATCCCAGCCATGCCCCCATGTATCCCAGCCATGCCTCCATGTATCCCAGCCATGCCTCCATGTATCCCAGCCATGCCCCCATGTATCCCAGCCATGCCTCCATGTATCCCAGCCATGCCCCCATGTATCCCAACTGTATCCCATCTTGTATCCAGGCTAGAGGCGCCCAACAGGGTCCTAGAGCCTTCTTTCCATGGTATAGTTTCCCCCAATAACCTTATCCTTTGGCTGTAATATTGTCATCACTCCCCTAGATCATCATCACATTCACACATAGAAAGATGACTTTGATTCCAACAACAACGACCACTACAGTAGGGACTTTTTGTCAATAAGTGTAAGAACAAAAAAAGGCACAAACATAACCGAGTAACAGAAACAAGAAGAAACTAAAAAAAATAACAGCAAAAACCTAGTTAAAATCAATCCGTCAAAGACCAAGGTTTTTTTTGCACCCTTTATATTAGATTTTCTTTTTAACAAAATAAAAACTTTTTGTAACCTAATTAATAAATATTTAATAAAATAACAAAACAATGAAAGCAGTTTATTCCTCTTTCTTCTTCTTTTTTGGCATACGAGAAGGAACAAATGCTAATTTTTTTGCCTTTTCAAAGGGCTACTCCGCTGCTAGACATCTTATCCTCTATCCTTTATCCTTTGGCATAGGGGATTAAATGTCTAGCAGCGGAGTACCCCTTTAAAAAGGCAAAAAAAAAAAAGAAAGAAAAAGAGCATTCATTCTTTCTGAAAAAACGCCGGGTTCCGGCAGCAATGGTAATGATGTCACGTCACACCCCGTCCATTCATGTCTATGGGAGGGGGCGTGACGGCTGTCGCACCCCCTCCCATAGATATGAATGGAGAGGGTGTGACGTGATGTCACCACCACTGCCGCCAGAACCCGGCGTTTTTCACTGCGCGGGACCCCAGCGATCAGACATCTTATCCTCTATCCTTTGGATATCTGATCACAGGGGTCCCTCCATGATCTCCGTGCAGCATTCCGAACAGACGCCGGGTTCCGGCGGTAGTGTTAGTGATGTCACACTGCTCCCCCCTCGTGACGTCATGGCATGTCCCCTCCATTCATGTCTATGGGAGGGGGCGTGACGGCCGCCATAGACATGAATTAAGGGGGCATGGCGTGACGTCACGACCACTGTCGCCGGAACCCGGCGTTTGCTCAGAATGCCGGGTGCTGCGCGGAGTACACGGGAGTCCCAGCAGAAGGACCCCCGCGATTAGACCACTTATTCCCTTTCCTTTGGATGGGGGATAAAATGTCTAGCAGCGCAGTACCTCTTAAAACTATATATCTATATATATTATTATTTTTTTCCAATCAACTGGTGCCAGAAAGTTAAACGGATTTGTAAATTACTTCGATTAAAAAAATCTTAATCCTTCCAGTACTTATCAGCTGCTGTATGTTCCAGAGGAAGTTGAGTTTTTCTTTGACAGTGCTCTCTGCTGACACCTCTGTCCATGTAAGGAACTGTCCAGAGCAGTTGAGGGATTTGCTCTTATTCTGGACAGTTCCTGACATGGACAGAGGTGTCAGCAGAGAGCAATGTGGTCAGACAGAAAAGAACAACTCAACTTCCTCTGGAGCATACAACAGCTGATAAGTACTGGAAGGATTAAGATTTTTTTTAATAGAAGTCATTTACAAATCTGTTTAACTTTCTGGAACTAGTTGATTGGAATAAAAAGTTATTTTCCACCAGAGTACCCCTTTAACTATCTTTAGCTAAAAAAATCGGCCTATTTGGTTTCACATTCTGTTCTGCGCGAGGTGAGGCTGGAACGCGCGGAGGGAATTTTCTATACATAATTTAGATCCATCCATTTATCTGACGGACTAGTGGAAGTAACATAGAATAATTGATAAACGCCGCACATTAATACTTTCCCTGTCTGATACATCAAACCGCTCGGACGCTGTAAATACGTTGGCAATAATATTTTACCCGGCTGGTGAGCGGCTTTAACAAATGTGACTTATGTGATTGTGATTCATGGGGATCTCAGAGCCGTTCATCACCGATCCATGTCGGAAATTCAGAAAAATTCACTGGTTTCATGTTAGCGAAAGGAATATTATCATGGCGGTGAAGGGAGAAGTCCGCGCTTTACTGCGGTCAATATGTTTTTGCTTTCTTCTGGGGAAGTCAATAGAAATAAATGTGTCCATATAACGCACAACGGAGGGAATCTATGTCATACATTATCGCCAATCCATACAGAATCCAATAGAGATAACTAGATTGTTACGAGCTAATAAAGAGGTAAGGACGGGTCTATGATGAGATTGGACGGCCATGGTATTTACACACCGGGGAGGAAACTCATTTATTACGTCCCAAGATCAAACAACAGCAATGGGGTCCCAGAGAATCATTTAGGGCGTACCTGTCATATCACAGACAAAAAATAATGTTCTATGTGTTCTTCACTAGGTCGTGCAGATGCTTTACTTGTCTTTTTTTATGTGTCTAGCTTCTGTATTTGGCTCACAAATCCCTCCGTTCTGCTGCTTACTCATTCTGACATCCACTGCTCAGGAAGGGGCAAGCACTGAGCCCGCCCTCACTCACCATGCATTCACTTCCTCCCTGAGTCTGCTGTGTTGTGCTGGGTCTCTTCATCCAATCACTGCAGGCTGCTCTGTAACCCCCTCCTCTCTGTTTTCATGCTGCAGTCTGATAGGACAGGAGTGAGCACAGAGGAGTGCTTGTCCCACACTCACTTTCAGGACTGTGGGGGAGATTAATCAAAACCTGTCCAGAGGAAAAGTTGCCCGGTTGCCCATAGCAACCAATCAGATCGCTTCTTTCATTTCCAACAAGGCCTCTGCAAAATGAAAGAAATAATCTGATTGGTTGCTATGGGCAACTGAGCAACTTTTCCTTTGCACAGGTTTTAATAAATCTCCCCCTTTGTCCCTGCCTGTGGTTTAGCTGGGACAAAGATGATGCTGCAGCCGGACAGGATTATGTTCTGGATGGTATGGGGACCCCTAGTGGTCTTTTTATTTTTATAACCATGATATCTATAAAAATTAGATAACATTTTTAAAAAGCATGTTAGAAAGGTTAATGTTTTGCCAAGATGTACAACATATAAAAAGTTTTTTGATTCTTACCGTGCCCATTTAGAATAAGGCCACATTTCATGATCTGAATAGGTTGTGATTATTTGGGGGGTTCCCTTCCACTTGCTAAGCCTACTACCATGTTGGGGTTCTACACAACATCAAGTGCACGTCTTCACAAACTTTTCCGAATATATCTTTTTCCAATGTAGTCAGAACCCCTACATTATCTATGTGTAATGGCCTGTTCTACCAAATACAGAACACGTCTCCTCATGTTACTGCATCATCATGGAACAGACCATCACACATGTGGGGGTTCTGACTACAAGCTTCTTTTTTCAATGTAGTCAGAACCCCTACATTATCTAGGTGTAAAGATCTATTGGTCTGACAAATACAGCCCACGTCATGTTGCCACGCATCATAAATATATGGTAAAATCTCATGTCAGGTTCCCTTTAAACAGCTCTGGTAAAACGAAAGCTGAGCTGTGATTGGTTGCTATGGGCAAAACCAGACAGTTTTGTTGTTAGGCATTTATATTTTACTTATTCCCACCCAATAGGGGAGATTTATCAAAACCCGTCCAGAGGAAAAGTTGCTGTGTTGCCCATAGCAACCAATCAGATCGCTTCTTTCATTTTTTTTTTTTTAAAAAGGCCTCTGAAAAATGAAAGACACAATCTGATTGGTTGCTATGGGCAACTCAGCAACTTTTCCTCTGGATGGGTTTCGATAAATCTCCCCCAATGTCTTCTATGCATGGTCTAGACCAGTGGTCTCTAAACTGTGGCCCTCCAGCTGTTTCAAAATGACAGGAGAAACCCCAAATGGAAGAAAGGGCACCTAAACCCCAGGAGCCACTTACTAGTGGATTCCATTTAAAGGGGTACTCTGGTGGAAAACTTTTTTTTTTTTTATCAACTGGTACCAGAAAGTTAAACAGATTTGTAAATTACTTCTATAAAAAAATCCTAATCCTTCCAGTACTTATTAGCTGCTGAATACTACAGAGGAAATTCTTTTCTTTTTGGAACACAGAGCTCTCTGCTGATATCACAAGCACAGTGCTCTCTGCTGACATCTTTGTCCATTTAAAGAACTGTCCAGAGTAGGAGAAAATCCCCATAGAAAACATATGCTGCTCGGGACAGTTCCTAAAATGGACAGAGATATCAGCAGAGAGCACTGTGCTTGTGATGTCAGCAGACAGCTCTGTGTTCCAAAAAGAAAATAATTTACTCTGTAGTATTCAGCAGCTAATAAGTACTGGAAGGATTAAGATTTTTTAATAGAAGTAATTTACAAATCTGTTTAACTTTCTGGCACCAGTTGATAAAAAAAAATATAAAAAAAAAAAAAAGTTTTCCACCGGAGTACCCCTTTAATAGATCTAAAATGGTGTAGTTGGTCTAGACTAGTAGTCTTCCAACCAGTGTGCCTCCAGCTGTTGCAAAACTACAAATCCCAACATGCTCTGGATATAATCTCCTCTAATCCAGGTGTATACTCTGATACTCCCCTATTTGGGTTGTATTGATCGCAACAGGAGGAGCGGAACTCTTCCTTGTACTATATAACTACCTGTAGATGGGACGAGGGCGACAATGGCAGACGGCGAGCAGGATCTACTGTGTTCCTCCTCTTTAATCTCCTAATGGGGTTGATTTACACCTCACTGCAGGGGATCCCATCTCACTAGCTCATCAATGAGATGGCACTCGGTAGGAAGCCGATGTAGAAACCGGAGACCAATTTACCCCCCACCAATACCGGCAATCACCAGTAAATAGGCAGGGATTAGGAAGTTATCAAACCGAGCAGTGTGACAACAAATGAGCCCATCTACCATAGATAGGCATGAGCCAGCCATGTGGGCTGTAACGTGTTTACTGAGGGCATGCCCCGGGATTGGGACTCTCTTAAACTACCATTGACTTTTAAAGGGGTACTCCGGGGGAAAAGAAATGCTTTCAAATCAACTGGTACCAGAAAGTTAGACAGATTTGTAAATTACTTCTACATAAAAAAAAATCATAATACTTCCAGTACTTATCAGCTGCTGTATGCTCCAGAGGAAGTTGTGTAGTTCTTTCCAGTCTGACCACAGTGCTCTCTGCTGACACCTCTGTCCATGTCAGGAACTGTCCAGAGCAGGAGAGGTTTGCTATGGGGATTTGCTCCTACTCTGGGCAGTTCCTAAAATGGACAGAGGTGGCAGCATAGAGCACTGTGGTCAGACTGGAAAGAACTACACAACTTCCTATAGAGCATACTGACTGGAAGAGTTCAATTTTTTATATAGAAGTAATTTATAAATCTGTTTAACTTTCTGGCACCAGTGGATTTCAACAGATTTTGTTTCCCACTGGGGTACCTCTTTAAAGGGGTACTCCGGTGCTAAGACATCTTATCCTTTGGATAGGGGATAAAATGCCTGATTGCGGGGGTCCCGCTGCTGGGGACCCCTGTGATCTTGCACACAGCACCCGTTACAATTAGTCCCCGAAGCGTGTTCGCTCTGGGTCTGATTACTGGCGATCACAGTGCCGGAGCATTGTGACGTCACGCTCCGCCCCCTCAATGCAAGCCTATGTGAGGGAGCGTGACAGCTGTCATGCCCCCTCCCATAGGCTTGCATTGAGGGGGCGGGGCCGTGACATCACAACGCTCCGGCCCCCCGCGATCAGGCATCTTATCCCCTATCCGAAATGTCTTAGCGCCAGGGTACTCCCGTGGAAAACTTTTTTTTTTTTTTAAATCAACTGGTGTCAGAAAGTTAAAAAGATTAGTAAATTACTTCTATTAAAAAATCTTAATCCTTCCAGTACATTTTATTGGCTGTATACTACAGAGGAAATGCTTTTCTTTTTGGATTTCTCTTCTGTTACGACCACAGTGCTCTCTGCTGACATCTTGGGAACTGTCCAGAGCAACATATGTTTGCTATGGGGATTTTCTCCTGCTCTGGACAGTTCCTAAAATGGACAGCAGAGGTGTCAGCAGAGAGCACTGGGGTTGTGACAGAAGAGAAATCCAAAAAGAAAAGCATTTCCTCTGTAGTATACAGCCTCTAAAAAGTACTGGAAGGCTTAAGATTTATTTTTAAATAGAAGTAATTTACAAATCTGTTTAACTTTCTGGCACCAGTTCATTTTTAAAAAAAATACGTTTTCCACAGGAGTACCCCTTTAAGGTTGTGTTCACACTAATAAGCGGTACTTCAACTAATTACTGCATTGCTTTTTTTCACGTTTTACCACAAATGGACGAAATAGCTGTAAAAATGATTTACTGCAACTTGCATTATTTATTTTTTTGACCATCGATTTATTTGTGCCAGAAAAAAAAAAAAAAAAAACATATGTGGGAAGTAGTTACGGTACCACGAATAAGCCGCAACGGGTGAGCACAGCCTCATGGGGATACATCCTTTTATTTTTAAAAATAAAGTTTATATTTAAAAATAATGTTTTTGTCTTCTCTTGTCTGGATTGTACCCCAGACATGTTCCCATTTCTTGAATGTGTAGGCATCGAACGTTGTAAATAACCTTGACTGGTTAAAGGGGTACTCCGGTGGAAAACTTTTTTTTTTTTTTTTTTTAATCAACTGGTGCCAGAAAGTTAAACAGATTTGTAAATCACTTCTATTAAGAAATCTTAATCCTTCCAGTACTTTTTAGGGGCTGTATACTACAGAGGAAATTCTTTTGTTTTTGGGATTTCTCTTATATCACGATCACAGTGCTCTCTGCTGACATCTCTGTCCATTTTAAGAACTGTCCAGAGTAGGAGAAAATCCCCATAGCAAACATATGCTGCTCTGGACAGTTCCTAAAATGGCACTGTGGTCGTGACAGAAGAGAAATCCCAAAAACAAAAGCATTTCCTCTGTAGTATTCAGCCGCTAATAAGTACTGGAAGGATTAAGATTTCTTAATAAAAGTAATTTACAAATCTGTTTAACTTTCTGGCACCAGTTGATTAAAAAAAAAAAAGTTTCCACGGGGGTACCCCTTTAAAGAAGAGTACATGAAGATAAGACGTATTGGCATAAAAAGATTGTTTCATAAAGACGATTGTATGCAGTGAAGGAAAAAAGTATTTGATCCCCTGACAAAGAAATAATCGCTTTATAATTTTATTGGTCGGTTTATTTGAACAGTGAGAGACGGAACAACAAAATCCAGAAAAATGCATTTCAAATAAGTTATAGATTAATTCAAATGATCATTGGTAAACCTCATGTGATTTCTTGAGCAGGGGGACCTTGCGGACACTGTAGGATTTTATTCCCTTACAGTGTGTTACCAATTGTTTTCTTGGTGATTATGGTCCCACCTTCCATGAGACCATTGACCAGATCCTCCAGTGTAGTTCTGGGCTGATTCCTCACCGTTCCCATGATCATTGAATCTCCACGAGGTGAGATCTTACATGGAGCCCCCGACCGAGGGAGATGGACGGATATTTTTTTGTTTTATTTTTTTGCTGCTTGGCGATGGTCTTGTAGCCCATTCCAGCCTTGTGTAGATCTACAATCATGTCCCTGACATCCGTGGACAGCTCTCTGGGTCTTGGCTGAGATTAGGAGTGTTCCCTTTAAGAGAGAGAGTGCTCCTAATCTCAGCTCGTTACCTGTATGAAACCAACCGGGAGCCAGAAATCTTACTGATCAAATACTTATTTCTCTAAGTAAAATGTAAATCAATGCATAACTTATAGGAAATGTGTTTTTCTGGATTTTTTTTGTTCTTAAATAAATAAATCAACCATTGACATTATAGACCGATTATTTTATTGTGACGTCACGACTCCGCCCCCGTGTGACGTCACCTCCCGCTATGCAAGTCTACTGGGTGCCGACCACGGGGCCAGAGTATCTTGACGTCACGACTCCGCCCATGTGTGATGTCACCCCCCGCTATGCAAGTCTATGGGACGCCCCCTCCCATAGACTTGCATAGCGGGGGGTGACATCACACAGGGGCGGAGTCGTGACGTCAAGATACTCCGGCCCTGTAGTCTGCACCCGGCAGACTTGCATAGCGGGAGGTGACGTTACACGGGGGCGGAGTCGTGACGTCAAGATACTCCGGCCCCGTGGTCTGCACCCGGCAGACTTGCATAGCGGGGGGTGACGTCACACAGGGGCGGAGTCGTGACGTCACAATACTCCGGCCCCGTGGTCGACACCCGGCAGTTTGTGAGCTGGCAATACGGCGTGCAGCTCAAAGAGGTGGGTGCCAAATGCAAGATTGTGGGGGTCCCCAACGGTGGGACCCCCACGGTCAGACATCTTATCCCCTATCATTTGATTATGGGACAAGATGTCTTAGGGCCGGAGTACATACATTTCCTTGGACATGCAGTTCTCTTTAAGAGGGGAGCACTGACTGAAGCCTTTAGTCCTGAGAACTCTGCCCCCCCCCCCCCCCCCCCAGATTTCAGGATAAACATAGGTTTGGCTCCAGTAATCCCCAGAACCATTAATCTGCCAGTCTGTGACAAGGACAGGATAATGGGTCTGTGAGGTTTCCAACCAGCCTTTTCCTTTACTGTGACCTGGAGCTCGGAGCTTTGTGTTATTCAGGAAAACAGCAATATACTTGCCTGCAGTGCCTCCGCGTCATGAGCACGACTCTCAACACACGAGCGCCATTATACTAAAGCCCACTGTGAATTAGAGAGTATTCCGGACTCTAATATAAACTATGGTGGTCACATGTAGAAGGAATCACTAAGGGACAGGAGGGGTTCAGATCGCTTCTAGGCAGGGCCAGCTCCACCTATAGGCAAAATAGGCAGCTGCCTAGAGCGCCCTATTGATGGGGGCGCAGCTCTGCCCTCCGCAAGAAAGTCATTTCTCCAGGTCCTGACAGCCGCTAAGCTGTCACCCAAGTAGTAAGGAGATTACATGAGGAGGAGTTTTGTTACAGTGTGTCACCCCAGTAGTAAGGAGATTACATGAGGAGGAGGTTTGTTACAGTGTCGCCCCAGTAGTAAGGAGATTACATGAGGAGGAGGTTTGTTACAGTGTGTCACCCCAGTAGTAAGGAGATTACATGAGGAGGGGGTTTGTTACAGTGTCACCCCAGTAGCAAGGAAATAACATGAGGAGGAGGTTGTTACAGTGTGTCACCCTAGGAGTAAGGTGATTACATGAGGAGGAGGTTTGTTACAGTGTGTCACCCCAGTAGTAAGGAGATTACATGAGGAGGTTTGCTACAGTGTCACCCCAGTAGTAAGGAGATTACATGGGGAGGAGGCTTGTTACAGTGTGTCACCCTAGGAGTAAGGTGATTACATGAGGAGGAGGTTTTTTACAGTGTGTCACCCCAGTAGTAAGGAGATTACATGAGGAGGAGGTTTGTTACAGTGTGTCATCCCAGTAATAAGGAGATTACATGAGGAGGAGGCTTGTTACAGTGTGCCACCCCAGTAGTAAGGAGATTACATGAGGAGGAAATTTGTTACAGTGTCGCCCCAGTAGTAAGGAGACTACATGAGGAGGAGGTTTGTTACAGTGTGTCACCCCAGTAGTAAGGAGATTACATGAGGAGGAGGTTTGTTACAGTGTGTCACCCCAGTAGAAATGTGATTACATGAGGAGGAGGTTTGTTACAGTGTGTCACCCCAGTAGTAAGGAGATTACATGAGGAGGAGGTTTGTTACAGTGCGTCACTCCAGTAGTAAGGAGATTACATGAGGAGGAGGTTTGTTACAGTGTGTCACCCCAGTAGAAATGTGTAACAAACCTCCTCCTCATGTAATCACATTTCTACTGGGGTGACACACTGTAACAAACCTCCTCCTCATGTAATCAGTGTGTCACCCCAGTAGTAATGTGATTACATGAGGAGGAGGTTTGTTACAGTGTGTCACCCCAGTAGTAAGGTGATTACATGAGGAGGGGGTTTGTTACAGTGTGTCACCCCGGTTATAAGGAGATTACATGAGGAGGAGGTTTGTTACAGTGTGTCACCCCAGTAATAAGGTAATTACATGAGGAGTTTTGTTACAGTGTGTCACCCCAGTAATAAGGTGGGGCGTGTCAGTGGGAGGAGTCAAGGAGGTGGCAAAATTATCTTTCATCTAGGGTGGCAAAAATCCTTGCACCAGTCCCGCTTCTTGGTCTTTTGGCTAAGATCACGTGTAATATTTGCTCTTATTAGTGGGAATGGATCCACACATGGTGGTAGGTTGTAGGTACCATGGGCTTTAAGGTGTCGTCCCTGTGGTTGATCAGCAGCCAATGGATAAAAGCCAGAAGCTGGGCAGGTTGAGAACAGAAGTTGCACAAGTGCCATAGTAGTGACACCGAGGTACCTCAAATCCCTTAATCATGCCACGTACTTAGGTTATCCACTTTCGAGCACACTTACCTCTGCTTTGCCCTGAGGGGTGCTGCTTTAACATAGAGATATCTTGAAGTGTAACTGTTGCTTACAAAAACGTTCGACATCATAGAGACATGCCAAAAGATTTGAACAATGGGGGTCCAGATGCTAAGCAGGACCAGGACAAGGGGTAGTCGGGGTCGGCCTGCGGGGGGTTCGGTTCGCAATTTTTGGTAATCGCTAGCACAAGCAACCTTGGGCACTTGCCCTGGATCTCTAGTGCCAGCGGATGCCACATTCATCTGCAAGCACGTCCTTAGGTGGAAGTAGGGTTACCACTTGGCCGGTATATTGGCCACCTGGCCGGTTTTTTTATATTAAAAATAGCGTCAATGCAATGGTCGGTATTTATCCAACCAATCCCCCAACTCCCAGAAAGTTGCACTATAACCTGTACCAGTGTTTCCCAAACAGAGTGCCTCCAGCTGTTGCAAAACTACAACTCCCAGCATGGTGCCCCGTGTTGTCCGCTGACGATCACTTACCTGTCCTCGGGGCTCCGGCGCGTCCTCTTCGGGATCATCTGCATCGTCGGCGCTCTCCATCGTCGCCATCATGTTGCTGTGCACGCCGTCCCGTCATCCAATAGGAGCGGCGTGCGTAGCGACGTGATGGCGGCGACGGAGAGCGAGGATGCCGGGGAAGCAGAGGCCTTGCCGGAGCGTCGGGGACACCCCGGGGACGCGGCGACAGCGATGGACGGCGACATCCCGGGCAACGGTGACGAGCGGTGGGGACAGGTGAGCACAACTTCCTCTAACAGTGGTCTACAACCTACGGACCTCCAGATGTTGCAAAACTACAACACCTAGCATGCCCGGACAGCCAATGGCTGTCCGAGCATGCTGGGAGTTGTAGTTTTACGACAGCTGGAGGCATCTCTGTTTGGGAAACACTGACCTATACTATATACTACTATATAGTCCAACATGCTGGGAGTTGTAGTTTTGCAACAGCTGGAGGAACCCCTGGTTGGGAAACACCGACCTATACCATATACTACTATATAGTGCAACACACTGGGAGTTGTAGTTTTCGTTTGAGGCAGCTGCTGAGCCACAGGCTGTATCAGGGCATGCTGGGAATTGTAATTAGTAACTAACTGCAACTCACAAATTTAATAGAAAAAAAGCGATCAAAAATTCACATCAAAACAAAAATGGTTCTGTTAAAAACTACAGATCGGGGCGCAAAAAATGACCCTCATACAGGCCGTATAAGGAGAAATAAAAAAGTTATAGAGGTCAGAAGAGGACAAAATTTCCCCCACATATGTGCATCCTGTGATGTTATGCATATATAATTAAATTATGCAAATTAGCATGGCCGGTATTTTTTGGGGCAAGAAAGGTGGAAGACAATGGTGCAAAGAACCGCTGGCTCCTCACTGTAGGCCGCATGTTGCATTGAGCCTGCAGCCTACAGGAGGCCAGCTACAGTGCAGGACCTCTACACCCCGCTCACGGCTCAGAAGCATGCAGAATGACTTTACGTGTGAACCTGCTGTCAGCAACAGGGGAGGAGCAGGCCCTGTCAGCAACAGGGGAGGAGCAGGCCCTGTCAGCAACAGGGGAGGAGCAGGCCCTGTCAGCAACGGGGGAGGAGCAGGCCCTGTCAGCAGCGGGGGAGGAGCAGGCCCTGTCAGCAACGGGGGAGGAGCAGGCCCTGTCAGCAACGGGGGAGGAGCAGGCCCTGACAGCAACGGGGGAGGAGCAGGCCCTGTCAGCAATGGGGGAGGAGCAGGCCCTGTCAGCAACGGAGGAGGAGTCTATGGAGGGGGGGGTTAGTACCTACTGGGGGCACCAGCTAGCTATGGGTGAGCACCTGTATATCTGCAGGGGGCAACTACCTACAGGGGAAGGCGCCTATCTAGGTACTGGGAGGGCAAATACCTACTTTTTGGCAAGTCTATGAGCCCGCCTTCAGTGAGTGAGGAGAGACTGCACTCAGCTGTGCACTTCTCCCTGTTCATTGTATTGATCGATGGGGATCTCAGCAGCCAAGGCCCCCACCAAAATTTTTTGGGCTGAGCGAGGTTCATACCCAGTGGGTCTTGGCTGATATCGGGCCGATGTCCGGTATTAAAGAGGTACTCCACTGGAAAACATTTTTTTTTTTTTTAAATCAATTGGTGCCAGAAATTTAAACAGATTTGAAAATTACTTCTATTTAAAAATCTTATTTGTTCCAGTACTTATCAGCTGCTGTATGCTCTACAGGAAGTTCTTTTCTTTTTGATTTTCCTTTCTGTCTGACCACAGTGCTCTCTGCTGACACATCTGTCCATGTCAGGAACTGTCCAAAGTAGAAGCAAATCCCCATAGCAAACCTCTCCTGCTTTGGACAGTTCCTGACATGGACAGAGGTGTCAGCAGAGAGCACTATGGTCAGACAGAAAGGAAATTCAAAAAGAAAAGAACTCCCTGTGAAGCATACAGCAGCTGAGAAGTACTGGAAGGATTAAGATTTTTTAATAGAAGTAATTTACAAATCTGTTTAACTTTCTGGCACCAGTTGATTTAAAAAAAATGTTTTTTTCCGGTGGAGTACCCCTTTAACTCTCTAGACACTACGATCAGATACTAATGGATAACACCAATCAATGCCGTTATCCAGCATACACTAAACCCTGGGACAACATGTTCAGTGTATACAATTAAACTATTGCATGTAATAAATTCCTATGGGGAATAAAAAATAGCGAATCATTTTTTTTAAAGGGGTACTGCAGTGAGTGATGTCCGGAGATGCCCAATTACAGCACTGGGGTCTCTTTGGTTCCTCCTATAGAGAATGAACGGAGTGCGTGCTGACCCCACATGGGCCTTGTTTAGGAGATTTAAGCCCAACCCCCCTGCGATCTGACACTTATCCTCTATCCTGTGGATTGGGGATAAGTTACTTTTCAATGCAGTACCCCTTTAATAAATGTGAATAAGCCCCTTCCTTAAAAAAAATTTAAATTGACCACCTTTTCCTATATTTTTTAAAATAAAATAATGTAAATAAAAACAAACATATGTGGTATTGTCGCGTGCGTAAATGTCTAAACTATTTAACATAAAATTAATCAAACCGCACGGTCAATAAGGTAAACGTTTAAAAATACCAAAGTCCAGAATTGCGTATTATTGCAGAATTGCGTTTCACTTCATATACCAGAAAAAAAAAGTATAAAAAGCAATCAAAAAGTCTCATTAAAACAAAAATGGTACCAATAAAAACTACACATCACGACCCAAAAAATGTACCCTCATACAGCTCCTTATACGGAAAAATAAAAGTTATAGAGGCCCCAAGAGGACAATTTTAAGCTCACGCATTTTTGTACAAAAACGTAAAATAAAACAAAACCTATATAAACTGAGTATTCGTGTAATCGTATGGACGTACTAAAAAAATATAATGTACTGTGAAGAAATGGAAGCCCCCATATGGGTCTGTAGGTGGAACATTTAAAGCGTTCTTTCTATTAGAAGGGAAGAAGGAAAAAAACGAAAGTGCAAAAATTAAAAATCGCTGCGTCCTTAAGGGGTTAATGTACAGTACTATATGACTTTAGTTGGGCTGAATGACTCCCAAATTCATCAACTACTGTAACACATCTTCTGTAATGTTACTGTACCTTTAAATCTTCAAAGAACTACTATGGTACAGACAGTGAACCCTTTCTGTTGTCTATGAAAGCTATAACAGTGACACCTGCTGGAAGGAAAGGGCACTGCGGGGTAATAAGAGTCCTCATTGAGATCACATGTCATTCCGTATTGATACATAAATGCTAATTGTGTCCTTATATAAATACAATCCGGAATTGATCTTTAAAGGCGGAATTCAATTTCACAGCCAAATTATTTTATTGTACCAAAATTGTATAAAAAAATTAATAGTCAAGTAACTTTACAACAGGTCGTAGAGGAGTGAGAACATATTGGATTTGTTCCAAATTTTAAGAAAATTTTTATTTCTTTAATTGGGTTTTACTGAGCAGTCAGGCAAGTGCTGTGCACCCTAGGGCAGGGTTTCTCAACCAGTGTCGCTCCTGCACACAGTTCCTCCATATGGACATGATGACATCACACAGTTCCTCCATATGGACATGATGACATTATACAGTTCCTCCATATGGACATGATGACATCACACAGTTCCTCCATATGGACATGATGACATCACACATTTCCTCCATATGGACATGACGACATCACACAGTTCCTCCATATGGACATGATGACATCACATAGTTCCTCCATATAGACATGATGACATCACACAGTTCCTCCATATGGACATGATGACATCACACAGTTCCTCCATATGGACATGATGACATCACACAGTTCCTCCATATGGACATGATGACATCACACAGTTCCTCCATATGGACATGATGACATCACACATTTCCTCCATATGGACATGACGACATCACACAGTTCCTCCATATGGACATGATGACATCACACAGTTCCTCCATATGGACATGATGACATCACACAGTTCCTCCATATAGATATGATGACATCACACAGTTCCTCCATATAAACATGATGCAATCACACAGTCCCTCCATATGGACACGATGACATCACACTGTTCCTCCATACGGACATGATGACATCACACAGTCCCTCCATACGGACATGATGACATCACACAATTCCTCCATATAGACATGATGACATCACACAGTTCCTCCATATGGACATGATGACATCACACAGTTCCTCCATATGGACATGATGACATCACACAGTTCCTCCATATGGACATGACGACATCACACAGTCCCTCCATACGGACATGATGACATCACACAGTCCCTCCATATGGACACGATGACATCACACTGTTCCTCCATATGGACATGATGACATCACACTGTTCCTCCATACGGACACGATGACATCACACAGTTCCTCCATATGGACATGATGACATCACACAGTTCCTCCATATGGACATGATGAAATCACACAGTCCCTCCATACGGACATGATGACATCACACAGTTCCCCCATATGGACATGATATCACACAGTTCCTCCATATGGACATGATGACATCACACAGTTCCCCCGTATGGACATGATGACATCACACAGTTCCTCCATATGGACATGATGACATCACACAGTTCCTCCATATAGACATGATGACATCACACAGTTCCTCCATATGGACATGATGACATCACACAGTTCCTCCATATGGACATGATGACATCACACAGTTCCTCCATATGGACATGATGACATCACACAGTTCCTCCATATGGACATGATGACATCACACAGTTCCTCCATATGGACGTGATGTCATCACACAGTTCCTCCATATGGACGTGATGACATCACACAGTTCCTCCATATGGACATGATGACATCACACAGTTCCTCCATATAGACATGATGACATCACACAGTTCCTCCATATGGACATGATGACATCACACAGTTCCTCCATATGGACATGATGACATCTCACAGTTCTTCCATATGGACATGATGACATCACACAGTTCCTCCATATGGACGTGATGACATGACACAGTTCCTCCATATGGACATGATGACATCACACAGTTCCTCCATATGGACGTGATGACATCACACAGTTCCTCTATATGGACATGATGACATCACACAGTTGCTGTAGATTTGTCGGATCCATGATGAGAATCTCCGGTTCCACCACATCCCAGCGATGATCTATAGGATGAGATCTGGTGACTGTGGAGGCCATTGGAGTCATATGACCTCATTGTCCTGTATGAGATGATGTCATGTGACCTCATTGTCCTGTATGAGATGATGTCATGTGACCTCATTGTCCTGTATGAGATGTATGAGACAATGTTCTTCCATCTTCCAACTTTGGTGACCTGTGTGAATTGTAGCCTTAGTTTTCTGTTCTATTGTGGCAGGAGTGGCCCCCTGGTGTGGTCTTCTGCTGCTGTAGCCCATCTGCTTCAAGGATGAACGTGTTGTGCATTCAGATGGTATTTTGCATACATTGATTGCTTACAACCAGTGGTTATTTGAGTTACTGGTGGCCTCATTGTCATCTTTAACCAGTCTGCCCATTCTCCTCTGACATCAACAAGGCATTTTTGTCCACACATCTGCTGCTTACTGGATATTTTACATTTTTTGGACCCTTCTCTGGAAAACAGCTGGAGGCACAGTGTTCACAAAATAAATAAAATAAACTTTCATAAAATAGGAGCAGGAATTAAAAAAATAAATAAATGATAATACAATTTTTTTTTAAAAATCAGCCACAATCTACAAATAAAGGCAACATAGATATGGAGTAAAAAATATATATAAATAACTAAAGAAAAAAATTATTATGTACCGTATATTTATTTAATAACATTTTTAAATTTTTTCTTTAAAAACAAGACCTTACTATATAATGAAAAATGTAAATAAATGAAATTAAAAAAAAAAATTAATTAATGAATTAATTAATAAAGGATAAAGAAAATATCTATGGTTCTGTCCCAGTCCAGGATTTCTAAACCTCTAAATCAATTTTCCCAAAGCAGGGTTCCTCCAGCTGTTGCAAATCTACTACTCCCAGCATGCCCGGACAGCCGTTGGCTGTCCGGGCATGCTGGGAGTTGTAGACTTGCAACAGCTGGAGGCACACTGGTTGGGAAACAATGCTCTAAATTATGGTGACCTGATCATCCATAAATAGGAGACTATTACATCAAGTTTTTCCCCCATGATTCCTCTGGGTTCCGGAGCCGCGCAGGCGTCCTTTCCCTCTCCTCACTTCAGCACTTCTGATGCCTCAGCAGCCCTCCAATTTAGTCAATAACGCTTGAATAAAGTAATTATTTTCTCTTAAGACGGCGACTTGATAAAAGCTCCTCAGCTTCTTTATTAGGAACACTACATCAAAATCTAATTGCACAATTAGTTATAAATTAGAAGCACTTGCAGAGGTGACAGTCCCTCCTAAAAGGGGGGCAGTAGAGGGGGGGGGGGCGTCCTGTGTCAGCGCCAAAAGCCAACTCGTAAGGGAGCGGATTACAGGCTAATGACACAAGCGCAGCGCCGGCTGGAAGTGCTGAACTCTGCGCAGAGCCGTATACCGCACATCAATTCACATGCACACTTTATGGATATGACATTGAGAAGATTCCAGGATGTGATGTGATCCAGAAGACGTTCTAAATATAACTAGAAGTCGCCATAACATGAGAAACACGTCGGCGCTGTTTATTCCCATCTCCCAGATCTCCTGTAGTGGAGAAAACTGTGTGGTCCTATCCTTATCATTTACCATACACACAGTATATATGTCATTTATTTATTTTTAATTTTTTTTATCATATATTTTTTATTTATTTATTTTTATTTTTTTAATCGAATATTTTTTATATATTTTTTATTTATTTATTTTTATTTTTTTATATATTTTTATTATATTATTTATTTATAATATTATTATTTTATAATTTTATTATTATTATTTTATCATCAGTATTATTATTTTATCATTATTATTATTTTATCATTTTTATTATTATTATTATTTTATCATTATTATTATTATTTTATCCTCATTATTATTATTATTTTATCATCAATATTATTATTATTTTATCATTTTTATTATTATTATTTTATCATTATCATCATCATTATTATTATTTTATCATTATTATTATTTTATCATTATTATATTATTATTTTTATTATCATTATTATTTTATAATTATTATTTTTACTATCATTATTATTATTTTATTACTATTATTATTTTTATTATTATAATTATTATGCTCTTTTTTTAATTTATATTTTTACTATTCTGACACTAACAATAACATAACGTCATAACTCTATAAGGCTGGGTTCACACTTTTTTTTAAAGAATTTTTTTGGGGGGGTTTGTTGTGTTATGAAATGCAGCAAAACCAATTATTTGCGGGGGGGAGGGGGGGATAATAAGAAAAATAAAATATCATTAATATGTTCAAAAAGATTTAGCAAAAAGAACCCACACATTCAGGACGTGTTCGCACATAAGGGTATGTTCACACCGCAGAATCTACACTAGGAGATATTCCAGGTGCTCACCATTGACGGCAATGCAGTCTGCGTGTAATTCCGCTGAAAGATTGAACATGTTCATTCTTTCCGCACGAAAAATTTTTGTGACGGAATTTCCGCAGTGTTGAATGGGTCAGCGGAAGACCCAGAAGAATATTCTAGCAGAATTCCTGAATCCGTAGAGTGAACATTCCCTAAGGGGGAATTCATCAAAGGTTTTACTGCTTTTGTGAGGTTGATATGTCACATTTTGGCGCAATGGCTTATAAAGTCCCAGCGGAAAAACCATACAAAGTGGTGTATTAAAGTTTAAGTGTAGTGTTTACCCTGATTTGATGGCGCAGATTTTATGCTGTGTTCAATTATTTATTTAGGGTAGGGTCACACGTTGCATATACTCTGCAGATTTTATGGTGCAGATTTCATTGTCATTAATCATTAATTTAGGGTATGTACTTTACACCCTGCAGATCTGCTTCAGAAAATGTGTTTCTGCACCAAAACAAATCAAGGTATTTTAAATCAGTTGCAGAAAATCAGCAGTGAACATACTTAGAGTGTGCTTAAAAGAACTGTATACACTGAGGATTTCATGCTGGGGATTTTATACTGTTAACTTATTTATTTGGGGTAAGTTCACACATTGCATATGCACTGCAGATTTTATGCTGCAAATGTGATGCCATCTTCACCTGCTTATTGATTTTGATTGGGGTATGGTCACATGCTGTAGATTTCTTGCAGGTCTGGTCTAGATAGGTTGCAGAAAATCAGCAGCAGAAGCATAGCATGTGAATGTACCCTTATACCTTAACAAGTACTGTATTAACTGCAGATTTTATGTCATATAAATCAACAGTTTTAAGGTACGTTCACACGTGCAAGTTCTGCTGCAGGTTTGATGCAGATTTCATGCTGTTAAATCAATATAAACAAAAAGTTGAAAACAGTATAGAATCTGCAGCAAAAAATCTGTGTCATAAAATCTGAAGCATGACATTCACAGCATATACACAGCGTGTGAACTTGCCCTTGGGGTATGTTCTCAGGCTGCCGATTTACTGTGGATCTGCCTACGATCAGTGGCAGAAAATGGGCAGTGTTTATGCATCAAAACAAACCGAAGTATTTACAATGAATAGCAGAATATCTGCAGCAGATTCTTAGGGTCCATACAAACATTGTGGACATTCCACCTGCAGAAATCTGCTTGCAACAGAGTCCCATTGTTTTCAATGGGAGTCTGCTGCTCTGTGCACATTGCAGCTTAGTACATCCGCCCAAAGAATGGACATGTTCATTCTCTGGGCAGATTTCAGCCGGACTGCGTTGCCATCTATGAGATGGCGCATGGCTATGTGGTCACACCGCCGACGATTTCGGGGGAGTCTGCTGCAAGTGGACATTCAGCCACTGGAACTCCGCTGGCTGAATATTTGCAGTCTAAATGAGTCATATAAAATCCAAAGCAAAAAATCTGCAGCATAAAATCTAAAGCAAAAAATCTGCAGCATAAAATCTGCAATATAGCGTAAAATCTGCAGCATAAAATACACAGCATAAAATATTCAGCATAAAATCTGCATCATAAAATATACAGCATAAAATCTGAAGCATGGATTATAGCATATACTATATATGAAGAACTTACCCTCAAAGTTTGGCTAGGAACAAATGGTGTTTTTTGTGTGGATTTGTTGGTGTTTTTATACACACACAAAAATAAACATATTTGAAAAACAGCCAAACATTTTACCACAAATTGCCACAACTTTTCAATTATTGCTAGTACCTTATTTTTTTTTTCATGCAGTTGAAACCGTCACAAAACCACAAATTTTACTGTAAAACACAACAAAATAGAAAAAAAAGCAACAGAAACGCCTTTATAGGGGTCAAGAATAGTAAAACAGAGCTAATTTCTTCCAAAGACAGCACCACCCTTGTCCTCAGGTTGTGTGTGGTATTGCTGCTCAGTTCCACTGAAGTGAATAGAGCCAAGTTGTAATACCACGCGCAACCTGAGGACAGAGGTGGTGCTGTTTTATTTTTTATTTGTTTTAAGAAATCAGCTCTGTTTTTCAAATCCTGCTTAACCCTTTGTGGGAGACCAGACCTATACCATTCCCCAGAACAAGAAGATTCTGTTCAGTGTTTTCCTCTAATACCAGCCCTTTAGCATAATACAATAGCAGCCTATAGGCCAATGGTCTACAAACTGTGGACCTCCAGATGTTGCAAAACTACAACTCCCAGCATGCCCTGAAAACCCGTTACCATAATACCATAGCAGCCTATAGACCAGTGGTCTCCAAACTGAGCTCCTCCAGATGTTGCAAAACTACAACTCCCAGCATGCCCCGACAACCCGTCACCATAATACCATAGCAGCCTATAGACCAGTGGTCTCCAAACTGAGCTCCTCCAGATGTTGCAAAACTACAACTCCCAGCATGCCCCGACAACCCGTCACCATAATACCATAGCAGCCTATAGACCAGTGGTCTCCAAACTGAGCTCCTCCAGACGTTGCAAAACTACAACTCCCAGCATGCCCGGACAGCCGTTGGCTGTCCGGGCATGCTGGGAGTTGTAGTTTTGCAACGTCTGGAGGAGCTCAGTTTGGAGACCACTATTATAGACCATAAACAAAAACAAAAACACGCGTGCCCTGTTCCGACAAAACTTGCACAGTATAACTATAGCAAACGTTTCACACTTCAGAACATAGGATTAGAGCGCCCTCTACTGGGAACTACTGGAAGTCATCACACGTGTGTTCACTATATCCCGATATTTTATCATTATATGTTAAATCTCGATATGTTATATCTATATGTTATTGTCACATGTCACCACAGGTGTACAAAGACAGCAGAGGGCAGTGTTTCCCAACCAGGGTGCCTCCAGCTGTTGTAAAACTACAACTCCCAGCATGTCCAGACATCCAACGACACGAACAGTCATCGTCCAGCACACTGAAGAGGATATATATATATATATATATATATATATATATATATATATAAACATGCGGAGGAAACGTCTAGGGTGGTGTTCTCCAACCAGTGTGCTTCCAGCTGTTGCAAAACTACAACTCCCACAATGCTGGGAGTTGTAGTTTTGCAACATCTGAAGGTTCACACTTTGCCATAGACAATTGCCATAGAGGGCTGTTTCCCAACCAGGGTGTTTCCAGCTGTTTCAAAACTACAATTCCCAGCATGCCCGGACAGCCAAAGGCTGTCCGGGCATGCTGGGAGTTGTAGTTTTGACACAGATGGAGGTTCACAGTTCGGGGGAACCATAGCCATAGAGGGGTGTTTCCCAACCGATGCTCCTCCAGCTGTTGCAAAACTACAATTCCCAGCATGCCCGGAAAGCCAAAGGCTGTCCAGGCATGCTGGGAGTTGTAGTTTTGTAATAGATGGAGGACCCCAATTTGGAGACCATTGCCGAAGGCTGTCCGGGCATGCTGGGAGTTGTAGTTTTGCAACAGCTAGAAACTCCCTGGTTGGAAAACACAAGTTTAGGAAGTATCACACAAATGCTACGGGCATGCTAGGAGTTGTAATTTTGCAACAGCTGGAGGCACCCTGGTTGGGAAACAGCCCTCGGGGGCAGTGGTCTCCAAATTGTGAACCTCCAGCTGTTGCAAAACTACAACTCCCAGCATGCCTGGACAGCCAAAAGGCTGAATGTGTCAACGGCGGTCACTGGCAAATATCATTAACCCTAAGCAGACCGTATAAAATAATGCAATTGTTTATTAATGGACTAACGCGTTTCGAGAGGGTAAATCCTCTCTTCATCAGGACCTGGTGAAGAGAGGATATAACTGCTCAAAAAGCGCAGTCCATTAATGAACAATTGTATTATTTCATACAATTAATGATATGAGCATTGCTGACACATCCAGGTTACCTTTAAAGGGACACTCTAGCCAAGAGTTGTTTTTTTTTACCCTTTCCCGGTATAAGCATGGTGAGTGTAAATGGCCGCCCTCTTTCCCATTCTTACCCTGGCACAATTATTTATAATTTGCAGTTCTCCAAGAGATGGTGGGCGGAGCCCCCTCCTACCCCATCTATAGACTTGTATTTCTTATCTCGCAGACATGGGAAATGCTGAGTTGAGTCGAATACAGTCTCATAGGAGAGTGGGAAGGGAAGAAGCTTGATAACTGGAGAAAGAAGCATTTTTGTCCAATAAGATTTACCACAAAGTTTCTTATATTCACTTGCACTTTTGATTTTTCAAATGACATATTTAAAGGAATACTCCGGTGGGGGAAAAAAAATTCAAATCAACTGGTGCCAAAGAGTTAAACAGATTTGTAAATTACTTGTATTAAAAAATCTTAATCCTTCCAGTACTTATCAGCTGCTGTAGGAAGCTCTTTTCTTTTTGGATTTTTTTTCTGTCTGACCACAGTGCTCTCTGCTGACCCCTCTGTCCATATCAGGAACTGTCCAGAGCAGGAGAGGTTTGCTATGGGGATATTCTCCTGCTCTGGACAGTTCCTAAAATGGACAGAGGTGTCAGCAGAGAGCACTGTGGTCAGACAGAAAGGAAATTCAAAGAGAAAATAATTTCCTCTGTATTATACAGCAGCTGATAAGTACTGGAAGGATTAAGATTTTTTAATAGAAGTAATTTACAAATCTGTTTAACTTCCTGGCACCAGTTAATTTAGAAAAAAAAAATGTTTTCCTGCGGAGTACCGCTTTAATCATTCCATTACTTATCAGTTGCTGTATACTCCACCGGAAGTTCTTTTCTTTTTGAATTTCTTTCCAGTCTGACCACAGTGCTCTCTGTTGACACCTCTGTCCATGTCAGGAACTGTGCCAGAGCAGGAGAGGTTTGCTATAAGGATTTTCTCCTGCTCTGGACAGTTCCTGACATGGACAGAGGTGTCAGCAGAGAGCACTGTGGTCAGACAGAAAAGAACTACACAACTTCCTGTGGAGCATAGAGCCGCTGATAAATACTGGAAGAATTAAAGGAGATATCCAGCGCTGAAAAGCTTATCCCCTATCCTAAGTTTCAGATCGCGGGGGGTCCGACCATTGGGGCCCCCCGCGATCTCCTGTACGGAGCACCGACAGCCCGCGGGAAGGGTGCGTGTTGACCACAGCACGAAGCAATGGCTGACACACCCCCTCAATACAACTCTATGGCAGAGCCGGAGCGCTGCCTTCAGCAATCTCCGGCTCTGCCATAACGATGTCGTGCTGTGGTCGACACCCGCTATCTGGCCAGCGAGCCGGGGCCCCGAACAGGAGATGGCAGGGGCCCCAGCGGTCGGACCCCACGCGATCTGAAACTTATCCTCTATCCTTAGGATAGGGGATACGTTCTTCAGCACTGGACTACTCCTTTAAGTTTTTTCATATAGAAGCAATTTACAAATTTGTTTAACTTTCTGGAACCAGTTGATTTAAAAAAAAAAAAAAATAGTTTTCCACCGGAGTACCCCTTTAAGAAAGAGACCTCCATTTGGTCACACCAGAGCCTGCAAACCATGGAAGCAGGGCAGCAGTTTACCCTCACCATACTGGGAGGGGGAAAAAAATATATATATCTTTTAGCAAGTGTCCTTTTAAAGTCCCATCCACTCTACTGCTACTGTATTTCACAAATGAGTACGGAAAATCAGCAGCAGATACGTAACATATGGGAATTTCATATCCCAGTGTTTATATAGGTAGAAAAGTTATACTATGGCGGGTTATGCAATATCTGTCTGTGTCGGTATATATATATATATATTTATATGTACATCCATATATATCTTATAAAGTACACTGTGCTCCTCCATTTTTCATCATCATAAATCAACTACCAAATCTAAACCCATAGCCCCTCGGGCGTCTGTATCATCTCATAACAACTTCCAGAGGGACCCAGCTCCATCACCCCACACGTCAGAGGGTCTCTGTGTATGATTAATATTTACCCTCTCACCCTCCTTCTTTATCATCCATCCATCTTCATTGTGGGGGCTGAGCGCTTCTGACAAGAAGAGGGGAGGGATTTGGGAATAGTAGATCTTTAATTCCCCTCCAGCTGCACAGAAACACTTTATTATCGGTTATCAGTGTGTATATATATGACTGTGTACATATGGGAGCATACAACATGTATATGTGTGTATATATATGACTGTGTACATATGGGAGCATACAACGTCTATATGTGTGTGTGTGTGTGTGTGTGTGTGTGTGTGTATGTATGTGTATATATATATATATATATATGACTGTGTACATATGGGAGCATACAACGTCTATATGTGTGTGTGTGTGTGTGTGTATGTATGTGTGTATATATATATATATATATATATATATATGACTGTGTACATATGGGAGCATACAACGTCTATATGTGTGTATGTATATGTATGTATATATATATATATATACCGTATATATGTGTGTGTGTGTATGTACATGTGTGTGTGTGTGTGTGTGTGTGTGTGTGTGTGTGTGTGTGTGTATATATATATATATATATATATATATATATATATATGTGTGTGTGTGTGTGTGTGTGTGTGTGTGTGTGTGTGTGTGTGTATATATATATATATATATATATATATATATGTGTGTGTGTATATATATAAACATATATATATATATAAAACAAATATATTCTGCATATAAATAAATATATTGTGAATGAACATATATATATATATATATACACACACACACACACACACACACAGTGACCCCCCGACCTATGATGGCCCCGACATACGATCATTTCAGCATACAATCACTCTCAGAGGCAGCATCAACATACGATGCTTTTGTATGTCGGGGCCATCGCATAAACGGCTATCCGGCAGCGCTGACTGCTTCAGCTGCCACCAGATAGCCGTTTACGGTGCCCCGTGAGCTCCGGTGATGTCTCTTACCTGTCCTCGGCGCTCTCCATTGTCGTCATCACGTCGCTGCGCACGTCGTCCCGTCATCCAATAGGAGCGGCGTACATAGCGACGTGATGACGGAGAGAGAGGATGCCGGGGAAGCAGAGGTTTTGCCGGAGCGACGGGGACACCCCGGGGACAGCGATGGACAGCGACATCCCGGGCAACGGTGACGAGCGGTAACGGTCCGGAGCGGCGGGGACAGGTGAGTACAACTTCTTCTAACAGTGGTCTACATCCTGCAAGATGTTGCAAAACTACAACACTCATCATGCCCTGACAGCTAACAGCTGTCCGGGTATGCTGGGTGTTGTAGTTCCGCAACATCTGGAGGTCCGCAGGTTGTAGACCACTGTCCTATACTTTACATTGCACGGATCCCTCAACATGCGATGGTTTCAACAAACGATGGTCCGTTTGGAATGGATTACCATCGTATGTTGAGAGACCACTGTAATTATTAGTAAACACACGATACAGTGTGGTATAGCTGCAATATAAAAAAAAGAAAAAAAATTCCTGTAGTTAATGACATTTGAAAAAAAGAAAATCTCTTGTTGGTGTCAGAGGAGAATGGGCAGACTTGTTCAAGATGACAGAATGGAAACAGTAACTTGAATAACCACTGGTTACAATCAAGGTCTACACAATACTATCGCTGACCACATTTATATATGTTAAGTTTTTATTTATCTGACACATCCAAAATAGGGCTAGGGAATAAATGTCTGATTGCAGGGGTGCCCAGAAGGGGGCACTGTATAACACAGTGATACTCTCTTTGGTGTTCCTTCACTGTACTAGGTGTCGCCCCTTCACAAAATGCAGTGCTTGTATAGGTCCCTGGTTGAACTTGATGGACATATGTCTTTTTTCGACCGTACTAACTATGTAACTATGTAAGATACCAGGAAGGGGGGGGGGGGTTTATCCAACATGGAATTCATCCTAAAGTCTGTGGTTGGAAGTAACAAAGTTTTTGGATAGGTTGTAGTGGGTATATGAGGGCATCAGGGTCCAGGTGTCCCTTCCGTATAAGAACCAGTATTATACATAGGACAAGTGCTTCAGGTGACGCCTCTGGTTCCACGTGTCTAGATCACAGAAAATAAAATGCTTCGACCCTGAGGTCAAAGTGCAAGCATGTTAGCCAAAGGCAGAGAAAGACCGTATAGCAGTGTTTCACAACCTTTTTCAGGCTCAGGGAACCCCTCGGAACCCCTTTTTCGCGGGGAACCCCTACCAAAGTTGACGAGCAAAAAAAAAAAAAAAAAAGAAAACAGCCGCAATGCAATGCACAACATCTATTTATCTGTGGGTATGTAGATTACAGTGCGGCTTTGTAAGGCAACTCACACGTGACGTCTTCTAAAATCAGAGTCGTTCCCTTCTCTTCTCTGGGTCCAGCCGTCATGACCATTTCTTCACCGTTAAACCTGCAAAACAAATCTATTAGGCTCTGCACTTTACCAGCATCATCCTCCAGATTCCCTTGTGAGGAGGAATACAGGGGCATATAGGTGTAAAGGGGTAACAGAGGTGTGCAGAAAGGTGTACATGGGAGACAGGTGTGTAGAGGGGTGTACATGGGTGACAGAGGGGTGTAGAGGAGTGTACATGGGTGAGAGAGGGGTGTAGAAGAGTGTACATGGGTTACAGAGGGGTGTAGAGTAGTGTACATGGGTTACAGAGGGGTGTAGAGTAGTGTACATGGGTGACAGAGGGGTGTAGAAGAGTGTACATGGGTGACAGAAGGGTGTAGAGAAGTGTACATGTTGACAGAGGGTGTAGAGGAGTGTACATGGGTGACAGAGGGGTGTAGAGGAGTGTACATGGGTGACAGAGGGGTGTAGAGGAGTGTACAGAGGGGTGTAGAGGAGTGTACATGGGTGACAGAGATATGTAGAGGAGTGTACATGGGTGACAGAGAATTGTAGAGGCGTTTACATGGGTGACAGAGGGGGTAGAGGAGTGTACATGCGTAGCAGAGGGGTGTAGAGGAGTGTACATGGGTGACAGAGGGGTGTAGAGGAGTGTACAGAGGGGTGTAGAGGAGTGTACATGGGTGACAGAGATATGTAGAGGAGTGTACATGGGTGACAGAGGAGTATAGAGGAGTGTACATGGGTGACATAGAATTGTAGAGGCGTTTACATGGGTGACAGAGGGGGTAGAGGAGTGTACATGCGTAGCAGAGGGGTGTAGAGGAGTGTACATGGGTGGCAGAGGGTGTACATGGATGATAGAGGAGTGTACATGGGTGACAGAGGGGTGTTGAGGAGTGTACATGGGTGGCAGAAGGTGTACATGGGTGACGGGAGTGTAGAGGAGTGTACATGGGTGGCAGAGGGGTGTAGAGGAGTGTACATGGGTGACAGAGATATGTAGAGGAGTGTACATGGGTGACAGAGGAGTATAGAGGAGTGTACATGGGTGACAGAGAATTGTAGAGGCGTTTACATGGGTGACAGAGGGGGTAGAGGAGTGTACATGCGTAGCAGAGGGGTGTAGAGGAGTGTACATGGGTGACAGAGGGGTGTAGAGGAGTGTACAGAGGGGTGTAGAGGAGTGTACATGGGTGACAGAGATATGTAGAGGAGTGTACATGGGTGACAGAGGAGTATAGAGGAGTGTACATGGGTGACATAGAATTGTAGAGGCGTTTACATGGGTGACAGAGGGGGTAGAGGAGTGTACATGCGTAGCAGAGGGGTGTAGAGGAGTGTACATGGGTGGCAGAGGGTGTACATGGATGATAGAGGAGTGTACATGGGTGACAGAGGGGTGTTGAGGAGTGTACATGGGTGGCAGAAGGTGTACATGGGTGACAGGGGAGTGTAGAGGAGTGTACATGGGTGTCAGAGTGTGGGGTGACAGAGGGTCGGACAGGAGTGACAAGATGGTAACAGAGAGGTGGAGCGGGGTGACAAAAGGGCAGAGGGGTGAATAGTGGGGGATGGACATAGGTGATAGGGGGGGTAGAATGGGGGTTGGTCAAAGGGGTGGTGAACATGGGTGACAGGGGCGGACAAGGTGGACATCGATGACCGGAAAGTGGACAGGGGTGGACAGGGGGTAACAGAGGGGTGACAGGGGAGAGGGTCAAGTACCTTCATTAAGCTGAGCTGTTTTTCAACATCTTTCTGCGGGGGGCCGGGAATGATCCGGTGCACCATCCCCATTGCATTTATCCCATTACGCCGCAGGGGGAGGGGGACGCTGTGTGCACATACACGCAATGCTGGAGCCCTCGTGATATCACGCCACACTCGCTCAATGCAAGTCTTTGGTAGGGGGCGGGGCGTGACATCAAAAGTGGGCGTGGCCGACCCCCACAGCGTTCAGAACTAAATGTTCCGAACACTGGCCAGTGGAGTACCCCTTTAATCTACTGGCTGAGGATCGGTGTTTGATCACTCCAGCTGGTCATATAATCAGGCTGCTGGAGCTGGAGGTTACCCAGGTGAACGCATTAGACTCATAAACGGGTTGGGTTCAATTCACATCCTGTGCAGTTTTCTTATTCACAGGGCGTGTTTTGGAGAAATATTGGTATGAGGAAAAAGTGATTTTATGAAGACTTGAAGTCTTTAGGCTGAGTTCACATGTTGAATTTTTACAGCATTTTTCACGTGTTTTTACTGCATTTTGGCCATAAAATAGCCACAATTTTGGAAAAACTCACACCAAAAATATTAAAAATTATGCATAAAAAGTGCAATGTGTGAACACTGCCTCCTGAGCGGTGTAGAATGACTATATAATATTCTTTTTAATATACAGAGGTCATGGGATTACATTTATGTATATTCTCAAAATCACTATCATTCCTCGGGCTATTTTGCAGCTCAAAATACACCTGCGTTTACATGCAAAGTTTTTATTTTTTTATTATTGCTTTTTGTTTAATAAAGCACTTCTTTTTTAATGGAGTTTTTTTCTTGGTATATATACTGGAAATATTATGCCTGTAAATTCACCTATTGTACATCTATAATTTTGTCCTACCGAATTACACACCAGAAAAACATTAAAGAACAACACTATAAAACGAAAAGATGCATCAAAAGGAACCAAATAGCAATAAAAAAAATCAACATTTTGATGACAATTTTGCTTGTAAATACGAGTGCATTTTTTTTTTGAGACTCGGTGTATTTACCTATTAGACCTTCATGGACGTTTCTGGCACACAATACATCTCACCTCCTGTCCTGGTCTCCCCGGTAGGACGCAGTGGGGGAAAAAGCAGGTGCTTCTGGAAAACAGTCAGGAGCCCAGAATGTGAATTTGGCAGCGGAGGATTGCTGTGCGGCACGTCTGTGGAAATAGTAATTAGGCTTGTGTAGCCGGATGGCCGCAGGGGGGCGCTCTCCTGGCATGGTCCATGATCTACCCACAGGACAGAAGACAACAAAAATGCACTTAAAGCTGCACTCGTACACCACACCGGGCTACAAATATATACACTGCTCAAATAAAAGGGAACACTAAGATAACACATCCTAGATCTGAATGAATGAACTAATCGTATGAAATACTTTCGTCTTTACATAGTTGAATGCGCTGACAACAAAATCACACAAAAATTATCAATGGAAATCAAATTTATCAACCCCTGGAGGTCTGGATATGGAGTCACACTCAAAATCACAGTGGAAAACCGCACTACAGGCTGATCCAACTTTATGTAATGTCCTTAATACAAGTCACAATGAGGCTCAGTAGTGTGTGTGGCCTCCACGTGCCCGTATGACCTCCCTACAACGTCTGGGCATGCTCCTGATGAGGTGGGGGATGGTCTCCTGAGGGATGTCCTCCCAGACCTGGACTAAAGCATCCGCCAACTCCTGGACAGTCTGTGCTGGATGGAGCGAGACGTCCCAGATGTGCTCAATCGGATTCAGGTCTGGGGAATGGGCGGCCAGTCCATACCATCAATGCCTTCCTCTTGTAGGAACTGCTGACACACTCCAGCCACGTGATGTCTAGCATTGTCTTGTATTAGGAGGAACCCAGGGCCAACTGCACCAGTGTATGGTCTCACAAGGGGTCTGAGGATCTCCTCTCGGTACCTAATGGCAGTCAGGCTACCTCTGGCAAGCATATGGAGGGCTGTGCGGCCCCCCAAAGAAATGCCACCCCACACCATTACTGACCCACCGCCAAACCGGTCATGCTGGAGGATGTTGCAGGCAGCAGAATGTTCTCCACGGTGTCTCCAGACTCTGTCACGTCTGTCACATGTGCTCAGTGTTCACCTTCTTTCACCTGTGAAGAGCACCGGGCGCCAGTGGCAAATTTGCCAATCTTTGTGTTCTCTGGCAAATGCCAAACGTCCTGCACGGTGTTGGGCTGTAAGCACAACCCCCACCTGTGGACGTCAGGCCCTCATACCACCCTCACGGAGTCTGTTTCTGACCGTTTGAGTGGACAAATGCACATTTGTGGCCTGCTGGAGGTCATTTTGCTTCACCTTGCACAAAGGCGAAGGTAGCAGTCCTGCTGCTAGGTTATTGGCCTCCTTCACGTCTCCTGATGTACTGACCTGTCTCCTGGTAGCGCCTCCATGCTCTGGACACTACGCTGACAGACACAGCAAACCTTCTTGCCACAGCTCACATTGATGTGCCATCCTGGATGAGCTGCACTACCTGAGCCACTTGTGTGGGTTGTAGACTCCGTCTCATGCTACCACTAGAGTGAAAGCACCGCCAGCATTCAAAAGTGACCAAAACATCAGCTAGGAAGCATAGGAACTGAGAATTAGTCTGTGGTCACCACTTGCAGAATCACTCCTTTATTGGGGGGGGGGGGTGTCTTGATAATTGCCTATAATTTCCACCTGTTGTCTGTTCCATGTGAAATTGATTGTCAATCAGTGTTGCTTCCTGAGTGGACAGTGTGATCTCACAGAAGTGTCATTGACTTGGAGTTACATTGTGTTGTTTAGGTGTTCCCTTTATTTTTTTGAGCAGTGTATATAATGTTCCAGCTTTACTTTATAACTTGGTACAAGTTTCTTATATGTCAAATAAAAGTATAAAAATATAGTAGAGTTTAGGGATGTACCAATACCGACAATCTCCTCAGCCTAAAAGTAAAACAGCGGAGCCCATACAAGTCTGTGGTACTTCCAATACATCTCCTGTTCAGGTGACTCCCGGGCTGTGGAGATAGGAGATAGCCTGGGAACTTAAAGGGGTACTCCGCTGAACACATCTTATCCTTTGGAAAGGGGATGAGATGTTAGAACGTGATTGTCTGCCTCTGGTGACCCCCGCGATCTCCGGGCTGGCACCCCTGTTATTCGGGGCACGGAGAGAACTCCACTCCATGCCCGATGACTGGCGATGAAGGCCGCCATGCCCCCTCCATTCAAGTCTATGGGAGGAGGCGTGATGGCTCTGTACCAGCCGTCATGCCCCCTCCCATAGACATAAATGAAGGCGGCGTGGCATGACATCACGAACGCGGAAGCTGCAAGCTTCCGTGTCGGACGCCGCAGCTGCCGTCTTGGAGATCGCGGGGGTCCCAAGCGGCAGGACCCTAGTGATCTAACATTTTATCCCCTATCCTGTGGATAGGGGATAAGATGTGTACAGCGGAGTACCCCTTTAAAACATCCTGCTTCTGACCCATCGTCATGGTAAAATATGATTTAACTGTCTGGCAGGCAGGTGCAGAGACCAGCTAGTGCGGGGGCAGGAAAAGAGCACAGGGTGGGCGAGTGAGAAAAGATTTAGGGCTTATTCCAACTACGGAGATTCCATATAGAGCAGGTGCTGGCAAAACAAGGCGGCGCTAGGACCGCTTGGATATGTCCCGTCTCAATAGATGGAAGTGCATTTCCGAGCTGATGCCGCCAAAAGAATGAACATGTTCATTCTGACGGTGAAGTCTGTGGTCCAGACTTTCTGCTGCGGAAATTTCGTAGTGTGTGGTGCAGCAGAACCCCAATGAGAACAATGGTAGCCTACTGAGGAATTCTGCTCGGAAAAGACGTAGTGTGAATAAGCCCTTATTGCAGGCTGAGAGAACTGTGAGGCGGAAAGATGGAAGGGAAAAGGCATGCTGCAGTGACGAGCCACCTATCCCTGCTGGAGCTTCGGAAGACTGGAAAGGCTTGGTGACACACTGTATGCATGCCACCCAGCTTTCCCAGTCTTATTAAAGGGGTACTCCGGTGGAAAACCTTATTTTTTTTTTTTTTTTTTTTTTTTTTTAAATCAACTGATGCCAGAAAGTTAAACAGATATGTAACTTACTTCCTTCTATTAAAAATTCTTAGTCCTTCCAGTACTTATCAGCTGCTGTATAATACAGAGGAAATTCTTTTCTTTTTGGATTTTTTTTTATGTCACGGCCACAGTGCTCTCTGCTGACACCTCTGTCCATGTCAGGAACTGTCCAGAGCTGGAGAAAATCCCCATAGCAAACCTATCCTGGTCTGGACAGTTCCTAAAATGGACAGAGGTGTCAGCAGAGAGCAATGTGGTCGTGACAGAAAAGAAATCCAAAAAGAAAAGAATTTCCTCTGTAGTATACAGCAGCTGATAAGTACTGGAAGGATTAAGAATTTTTAATAGAAGTAAGTTACAAATCTGTTTAACTTTCTGGCACCAGTTGATATAAAAAAAAAGTTTTCCACCGGAGTACCCCTTTAAACCCCAGCACTGATAGGCTGCTCTTCTTCCCTGCACTACTACAACTACAAGTTGTAGTTTTGCATCATCTGGAGGGCCACAGTTTGGAGACCACTGTTCTAGAAGGTTCGTGAATTGTCGCTGAACTATTGGAAGTCACCCAAAATTTCTGAAAATTTAGGAACCAGAAAGCGCTTACTACGTCACGGCATACGACAGAACAGAGATTCATCAAAACTTGTGCTGAGGAGAAGTCGAGCAGTTGCCCCTAGCAACCAGAGCTCTACTTTCATTTTTGAAAAGGCCTCTGTAAAATGAAAGCAGCAATCTGATTGGTTGCTACGGGCAACAGGCCGACTTTTCCTTTAGCACAGGTCTCGATGAATCTTCCCCTATATTACCACTAGTCATCTATACCGGTCTATGCCATTGTTTACACTCTGTCGGGGCGGACGACATCTCAATAAATTGGCGCCGATGTTTGTCTAACCACAAGAGTGAAATATTATTTTTCCGGTGGGTTGCGGGGGTGAATCCTTTCCCTTTATTTCGAGTAATTGGGATTAATTAAGCGCGCCAATTTGGCCGCTCGCTTCCTTAGACGTTTCCAGGAGGGGTTCGCGGGCTCCGAGCTGCCTCAACCTGGCCGCTTACGAAAAAAAAATCCAGCATGTTCCATGTCTCTGGTCGGGGGGGGGGAAGTAGTCTGTCCTCGTTCCTACCACTCCAAACCATTTATCAAAATGTCACTTTAATGACAGCAAATAATATATATCCTGCCACACATCCTCATGCACCTGGCAGGACCGACTTCCGCCGCAACACGCGGATAACCTAATTTACTAATTGCTGCTTCCCACATTAATTTTAACACCATCTTGGTTTCCCCGTAACAATGAGAGGCGAAAAAGCTGGTTGCCATATAATGGAGACCCTTTCAGTGTCGGGGCCACTCGAAACCATTACTCTAAACCAGTGTTTCCCAACCAGGGTGCCTCCAGCTGGTGCAAAAACTACAACTTCCAGCATGCCCGGACAGCCGAAGGCTGTCCGGGCATGCTGGGAGTTGTAGTTTTGCAACATCTGGAGGTCCACAACTTGGAGACCATTGCCATCAAGCAGTGTGCCTCCAGTTGTTGCAAAAGGCTGTCAGTGCATGCTGGGAGTTGTAGTTTTGCCATAGACGGGTGTTTCCCAACCAGTGTGCCTCTAGCTGTTGCAAAACTACAACTCCCAGCATGCCCGGACAGCCTTCGGCTGGAGGCTCCCAATTTGATGACCATTGCCATAGAGCACCGTTTTCCAACCAGGGTGCCTCCCGCTGTTGCAAAACTACAACTCCCGGCATGCCCGGACAGCCTTCGGCTGTCCAGCCATGCTGGGAGTTGTAGTTTTGCAACATCTGGAGGGTCACAATTTGATGACCATTGCCAGAGAGGGGGTGTTTTCCAACCAGCTGTTGCAAAACTACAACTCCCAGCATGCCTGGACAGCCAGCTTTACTTTTACAGTCATAAAATTACATCGGTAAAAATTTGCTGAATGGGCACTGGCAGAAATTTTTGGGAAATCAATATTTAATATATCTGTGGTGGCCCAGCACGGGATGGTGTGTCCCCGTACTTCTCCTGCCCTGTCAGGCAGAGTCTCTCTATGTCCCCAGGGCCCCCTTTATGTATTATCACCTGTGTATATAAGTTGTATAATAAAATGTACTGTTTCTTTAATAGCTGTTACCATGTGATTGTTACCCAGGAGGCACTAGTGACCAGGTGACCCCCCAAATGACCTATGGGCTCCTTCCACAGCCCCCTATATAACCAGGGGAGGGGCTGCAAACTCTCTCTTAGTTCCCGATGTCCAGTGCAGTCGTCTCTGTCTGTGTCCAGAGCATTGGAGGCCTCAAGCCTAAAGTCTGCAGACGCAAGTGAGCTCAAAGTCATCTTCATGTCAATTGTCAAGTCAGTCAAGTCTTCTATATCGTCACCGTGGCCTGCACTAAAGTGTCTCTACATACTGCAAGTCCCAGCAAGCCTGCGAGGTCCCCCCGTGTCACTGGTCACCTCCTTAGGATATTGGCTGTACTGCATAGACTGTGTCACCCGTCTACCCTCAGTAAAGCTACCGTTGTCCGTAACTTGGCGTTTGTGTCTTCATTGCCCCCCGTGCCTAGCCCAGGAACAGAGGTATTACCTTAGGGTGGTTAAGGCTAAACCACACCCTGGCGTCACGACAGGAAAGGATTATAACAGCTACCCTGCATTGCACCCCGCTGACACCACATATCCAAATGTCGAGTTGTACACAGTCCGATTCAGGTTCCAAAAGACACAAACACTATGAAAATATACATACAATGATTAATACAATGTGAACATAACCTTACAGCGTTGTGAACATAACCTTACAGCGTTGTGAACATAACCTTACAGCGTTGTGAACATAACCTTACAGCGTTGTGAACATAACCATACAGCGTTGTGAACATAACCATACAGCGTTGTGAACATAACCTTACAGCGTTGTGAACATAACCTTACAGCGTTGTGAACATAACCTTACAGCGTTGTGAACATAACCTTACAGCGTTGTGAACATAACCTTACAGCGTTGTGAACATAACCTTACAGCGTTGTGAACATAACCTTACAGCGTTGTGAACATAACCATACAGCGTTGTGAACATAACCTTACAGCGTTGTGAACATAACCTTACAGCGTTGTGAACATAACCTTACAGCGTTGTGAACATAACCATACAGCGTTGTGAACATAACCATACAGCGTTGTGAACATAACCTTACAGCGTTGTGAACATAACCTTACAGCGTTGTGAACATAACCTTACAGCGTTGTGAACATAACCTTACAGCGTTGTGAACATAACCTTACAGCGTTGTGAACATAACCTCACAGCGTTGTGAACATAACCTCACAGCGTTGTGAACATAACCTTACAGCGTTGTGAACATAACCTTACAGCGTTGTGAACATAACCTTACAGCGTTGTGAACATAACCTTACAGCGTTGTGAACATAACCTTACAGCGTTGTGAACATAACCTTACAGCGTTGTGAACATAACCTTACAGCGTTGTGAACATAACCTTACAGCGTTGTGAACATAACCTTACAGCGTTGTGAACATAACCTTACAGCGTTGTGAACGTAACCTTACAGCGTTGTGAACGTAACCTTACAGCGTTGTGAACATAACCTTACAGCGTTGTGAACATAACCTTACAGCGTTGTGAACATAACCTTACAGCGTTGTGAACATAACCTTACAGCGTTGTGAACATAACCTTACAGCGTTGTGAACATAACCTTACAGCGTTGTGAACATAACCTTACAGCGTTGTGAACATAACCTTACAGCGTTGTGAACATAACCTTACAGCGTTGTGAACATAACCTTACAGCGTTGTGAACATAACCTTACAGCGTTGTGAACATAACCTTACAGCGTTGTGAACATAACCTTACAGCGTTGTGAACATAACCTTACAGCGTTGTGAACGTGTAACGTTGCATAAGGTCCACATGACTGCTTCTTTGACATCCACTGGGGGGTGATGAAATGGCACTGGGGGGTGATGAAATGGCACTGGGGGGTGATGAAATGGCACTGGGGGGTGATGAAATGGCACTGGGGGGTGATGAAATGGCACTGGGGGTGATGAAATGGCACTGGGGGGTGATAAAATGGCAATGGGGAGGTGATTAAATGGCACTGGGGAGGTGATGAAATGGCAATGGGGGGGTGATGAAATGCCACGAGGGGGTGATAAAATGACACGGGGGTGATGAAATGCCCCAAGGGGGTGATAAAATGGCACAGGGGGTGATGAAATGCCACAAGGGGGTGATAAAATGGCACAGGGGGTGATAAAATGACACTGGGAGGTGATGAAATGCCACAAGGGGGTGATGAAATGCCACAAGGGGGTGATGAAATGCCACAAGGGGGTGATAAAATGGCACAGGGGTAGGGTGTAACTATATAGGTAGCAGTCGCAACAGGGCCCTGGTGCCAAAGGGGGCACCAAAGCACATCTTTCCCTAAGAGACCAGTATTATAATTGCATATGCGGCCCGGTTGCAAATTTTGCACCGGGGCCCAGAAGCTACAAGCTACGCCTCAGCACAGGGGGGTGATGAAATGGCACAAAGGGGTGCTAACATGGCACAAGGGGGTGATCTGGAGAAGTGTTGCTTCCTGCTCAGAAACCCGTTTCACACAAAGAATGCCATAATGCATCTGAAGAAGTGACACATTTCACACCCAGAAACACTGGGCCCTATGCCAAACTGCATCTGAGGAAGGGGTGTTTCCCACACAGAAACGCGTAGTGTGTTTGGCTTATGAATAAAGAATTTCATTATCAGCACGTCTACTGCTGTTTCAAGACGACCCTAGTGGGTTGCGCCAGGACATTCGGGCATTTTACCTCAGAAAGAGTCCATACAGTTGATAAGTTATATGCGCCCCAAAACTTATCCTACAAACAACAAGCCCTCCTATGACTACAAAATAAGTTTTGCCCTATCATAAAGCCCTAAACCAGTGGATCTCCAACTATTGCAAAACTACAACTCCCAGCATGCCCGGACAGCCAACGGCTGTCCGGGCATGCTGGGAGTTGTAGTTTTTCAACAGCTGAAGGTTTGCAGTTTGGAGACCACCTAAACTGATACGCAATCTGATCACTTGTATACGCAATATGGCATACAATCTACCCTGTACACAGATATATATATATATATATATATCTATATATATCTGTGTCAGCTTATTAGACTTGCCTAGTTGGTATAACAGTGAGGTGCAGCCACCGTGCACCAGGTAATTGTCTCCCGGTATCTATCGGTCAGATATTTCCCATATTTTCTTTCGCCATCTGCTGCGTCTGCTCCGCTCCCCCTCTGCCCTGCCGTGCTGCTTGCCCTGCCAGCCGTGGCGGAGTTCAGACCCCTCGGATGCCCCTACAATGGCTTCCCTGCATGCTCAGAGCTGTTAATTAAAGAGCGGTGATTAATGGGAGCGCGCCCGCGCCTGCTGTACTCGCCGAACCTCACCGCCCGTCCAGCCAGACAATAGTCATCATCGCTCTACAGCCAAACCACCGCCATGTAGAGGATGTGCAGGAATGTTCCGAGCAGGGTACATGCATTGTATACCAGTGGGCTTTAAACTGTGCAAAACTACTACTCCCAGCGTGCCCGGACAGCCAACGCAGCTTTTGTAACACTACAACTCCCAGCATGCCCGGACAGCCGTTGGCTGTCCGGGCATGCTGGGAGTTGTAGTTTTGCAACAGCTGGAGGTCCGCAATTTGGAGAGGGGTGAATCCCAATCGAGGTGCCTCAGCTGTTGCTAAACTACAACTCCCAACATGCTGGGAGTTGTAGTTTTGTAACAGCTGGAGGCGCATTGATTAGGAAACACTGGTTTAGAAAATATCACACAAATATTATGGGCACATCTCGATTTGGAGAACATTGCCAGAGAGGGGTTTCCCAACCAGGGTGGCTCCAGCTGTTGCAAAACTACAACTCCCAACATGCTGGGAGTTGTAGTTTTGCAACAGCTGGAGGCGCATTGATTAGGAAACACTGGTTTAGAATATATCACACAAATACTATGGGCACATCTGGAGGTCTCAATTTGGAGAACATTGCCAGAGAGAGGTTTCCCAACCAGGGTGGCTCCAGCTGTTGCAAAACTACAACTCCAAACATGCTGGGAGTTGTAGTTTTGCAACAGCTGGAGGTGCACGGATTAGGAAACACTGGTTTAGAATATATCACACAAATACTATGGGCACATCTGGAGGTCTCGATATGGAGAACATTGCCAGAGAGGGGTTTCCCAACCAGAGTCGCTCCAGCTGTTGCAAAACTACAACTCCCAACATGCTTGGAGTTGTAGTTTTGCAACAGCTGGAGGCGCATTGATTAGGAAACCCTGGTTTGGAAAATATCACACAAATACTATGGGCACATCTCGATTTGGAGAACATTGCCAGAGAGGGGTTTCTCAACCAGGGTGGCTCCAGCTGTTGCAAAACTACAACTCCAAACATGCTGGGAGTTGTAGTTTTGCAACAGCTGGAGGCGCACTGATTAGGAAACACTGGTTTATTTACGTTGATTTAAAAAAAAAATCCCAATTATTTAGTCCCCATAGGAAACTATTGCATTCAATCTATGGATTGCAAACACTGTAGAATGCTGTGCCATAGGCTATCATTGGTCAGTATTATCGGCGCTCGGCTTATACAGCCTGCAGAAGCAACGTGAAGATCAGATGGCGCAGAGGCAGGTGAGGGCATTGAATGGGCAGCTGATTGGGACCCCACCACCACCATCGCCCGGAGGTCCCGATCAGCCCACAGAGCTCACCAGCAATTCTTTTCTTTTTTTTATAACAATTCAAATGCCACAATCAACTATGATCGCGGCATCTGAAGGGTTAGTGTCCAAGCAGTCCTGGCGCCTGCTGTGCACGGAATGTCTTGCCTGGAATTTCTCTCATTCCGTAGTGTGAACCCGGTCTAAGGATCTTTGTGACTCTGACAAGGACCAAATTTGTGATGGGTACTTATTAGCTGCTGAATACTACAGAGGAAATTATTTTCTTTTTGGAACACAGTGCTCTCTGCTGACATCTCTGTCCATTTTAGGAACTGTCCAGAGAAGCATATGTTTGCTATGAGGATTTTCTCCTACTCTGGAGAGTTCCTAAAATGGACAGAGATGTCAGCAGAGAACACTGTGGTCATGATGTCAGCAGAGAGCTCTGTGTTCCAAAAAGAAAATAATTTCCTCTGTAGTATTCAGCAGCTAATAAGTACTGGAAGCATTAAGATTTTTTTTTTATAGAAGTAATTTACAAATCTGTTTAACTTTCTGCCACCAGTGGATAAAAAAAATAAATAAAATTAAATTAAAATAAAAGTTTTCCACCGGAGTACCCCTTTAAGTGGAGTAACCCAGAGTCCATCTGTGTGCCCACAGTGTCCTCAAAGAAGCTGCCCCGCTAACACAAAGCTGGTGGACAACAGTAAACTGAACTTAAAGGGGTATTCCGACCCTAGACATCTTATCCGCTATCCAAAGGACAGGGGATAAGATGTCTGATCGCGGGGGTCCCACCGCTGGGGATCCCCGCAAACTCTGCTGTGGCACCCCAGACATTCGATGCACGGAGTGAACTTCGACCTGTGCCGGATGACTGGCGATGCCGGGCGGAGACATCACAGTCATGGCGGAGACATCACAGCCAAGCCCCCTCAATGCAAGTCTATGGGAAGGGGCGTGGCGGCAGTCACGCACCCTCCCATAGACTTGCATTGAGGGGGTGTGGCCCTGACGTCACGAGTGGGCGTGGTCGTGATGTCACAAGCCTCCAGCGCTGCACAAGATGCTCTAAACAAATGCTGGGTGCAGTAGGGAGACCCCAAGTGGCGGGACCCCCGCAATCAGACATCTTATCCCCTATCCTTTGGATCCTTAGGGGATATGTCGTCTAGGGGCAGGTACTCTGGTGGAAAAAAAAAATTTCAAATCAACTGGTGTCAGAAAGTTAAACAGCTTTGTAAATTACCTCTATATAAAAGTTGTGTAGTTCTTTTCTGTCTGACCACAGTCCTCTCTGCTGCCACCTCTGTCCATGTCAGGAACTGTCCAGAGCAGCATAGGTTTGCTATGGGGATTTTCTCCTACTCTGGACAGTTCCTGATACGGGCATCAGGTGTCAGCAGAGAGCACTGTGGACAAGACAAAAAAGAAATTCTAAAAGAAAATAATTTCCTCTGTAGCATACAGCTGCTAATAAGTACTGGAAGGGTAAAGATTTTTTAATTGAAGTAATTTACAAATCTGTTTAACTTTCTGGCACCAGTGGATAAAAAAAAAAAAATGAATACAACAACCACACAATACCTCCAGGCCGCCCCGAAGAGCATGTGATTACCGCCGTATAGGGAACGCGGTATTCTGGCACACAAGGGGTGGCGTTTATAAAAATGCTGATTCTCCCCTCCATCTGACCTTACCTTCCAACAAACTCTAAATTATGTATTTGAAAATAAGTGCAGAAACACTGGCTTTTATTACAAAGCTGCGATGCAGGCGGGAGCCCGGCCAAGTGCCCAAAACCCGCCCCTTTAATATCTGCAAATATTCCCTCCGAATCCGGCGCCGTATTGTTGGGAGTTTGGATTTGTTTTTTCATTTTAGCAGAACACGGGTCTGAAGATTATTAATGCCGCACTGTACCACCACATTATGCCTGAATTATTCACACGATGGAAGATGGAGGGTGCAGGAAAGAGGGTCCGGATTTTATTTGTATTTGCTTTAGAATTGAATGTTCAAAAAAATCTAATAGAAAAATATCTACATTTTTTTTTCCTGCAACAGCTGATTTGCTATCTATGTGACTAATAGAGAGATAGATAGATAGATATGAGATAGATAGATATGAGATAGATAGATAGATATGAGATAGATAGATATGAGATAGATAGATATGAGATAGATATGATATGAGATAGATATGAGATAGATAGATAGATATGAGATAGATATGAGATAGATAGATATGAGATAGATAGATATGAGATAGATAGATATGAGAGAGATAGATATGAGATAGATATGAGATAGATAGATATGAGATAGATAGATAGATATGAGAGAGATAGATATGAGAGAGATAGATATGAGATAGATAGATATGAGATAGATATGAGATAGATAGATATGAGATAGATAGATATGAGATAGATAGATATGAGATAGATAGATATGAGATAAATAGATATGAGATAGATAGATAAATAGATATGAGAGAGATAGATAGATAGATATGAGATAGATATGAGATAGATATGAGATAGATAGATAGATATGAGAGAGATAGATATGAGATAGATAGACATGAGATAGATAGATATGAGATAGATAGATATGAGAGATAGATATGAGATAGATAGATAGATATGAGATAGATAGATATGAGAGATAGATATGAGATTATAGATATGAGAGAGAGAGATAGATAGATATGAGATAGATATAAGATAGATAGATATGAGATAGATAGATAGATAGATATGAGAGAGATAGATAGATATGAGATATATAGATATGAGATAGATAGATAGATAGATAGATATGAGATAGATAGGAGATAGATAGGAGATAGATAGATAGATATGAGATAGATATGAGATAGATAGATATGAGAGAGATAGATAGATATGAGATAGATAGATATGAGATAGATAGATAGTTATGAGATAGATAGATTGGAGATAGATAGATATGAGATAGATAGATATGAGATAGATGGATAGATATATAGGATATAGATCTGATCGTGGGGGTCCTGCTGCTGGGGACCCCCCGCGATCTCGGCTGCGGCATCCCAGACATCCGGTGCTGGATGACTGGCGATACGGGGCAGAGGCTCGTGATGTCACAGCCATGCCCCCTCAATGCAAGTCTATGGGAGGGGGCATGGCCGTGACGTCACAAGCCACTGGTGCTCTAAACGAATGCCGGGTGCAGCACGCGATCAGACATCTTATCCCCAATCCTTTGGATAGGGGATAAGATGTCTAAGGGCGGAGAACCCCTTTTAGGACCCTAATCCTTGGATGTTTTATGATGGCATCTCTGAAGACATTGGCCCCGAGTAGTTGTAGAATGGACCATTCCACATGAAGACGACTCCTCTCTGCACCGGTGATACCACAACATCCCGCAGGAGGTTCCCTTTTGACCATTGTAAAGCAACATAGGCAATAAAACAAGGAAGGGTCATCCTATTTGTACACAAACATAGCCCTGAGAGACGGCAGCGTGCCGACCATGCACAAAAGAAGACGGATAACCTGGTTAACCTTCCGGTTGAGAATAACGCTCTGCGGGAAGAAAAAAAAAATACTTGACCGTATAAAAAAAGCAAAAGTGATGGATTCATGAAAATTGTCCCCGAAAACACATTCACTGGTGGGACCGCTCCAAATAGTCCAAGAATTACAAGTGTATTCAGCCTGGAAGGGGGGGGGGCAATGTCCATATACATTCACTGCATTCCCTCTGATAGGGCAGCGTTTTCCAACCAGGGTGCCTACAACTCCCGGCATTTAAAGGGGTACTTAAAGGGGTACTCCGGTGGAAAACTTTCCAGTCGATTAAAATAAATAAATAAATGTTTTCCCCCGGAGTACCCCTTTAAGAAAGTTATAGTGCTTAATGTGTCAAAAGGAAGTCAGGTCCTGGGTCAGCTGACCGACTGTAAACTACGGCATGAGATCATCACCTATTAAAATTGCACCTAAATTGCAGCTCTATCTGTATACTGCCGCCACGCCCCCTCCCATAGACTTGCATTGAGGTGGTGGGGCGTGACATCATGAGGGGGCGTGGCCGACCCCCACAGTGTGCACACAGTATTCGGAACTAAACGCTGGCCAGTGGAGTGCCCCTTTAATGGGATATGTAGGCAGCATTAGACTCATTTCTATAATGAATTTACATTCAAAATGGAGCCTGCCTCATAAGCTACAACAGGTAAGCACAAGGCATACACAAGAACCTCTACATTATACTCTAATTATAGACTATGCTGCACTATATGGCTTCTTTAAGAGTTTACACAAGGTTCCTGACTGACATGGTAACCTTTCAGCAGATGGTAGGGGCCCTCTGTGGCGAGATGGATGAGCCTTCTCTTTCCTAGAACATCAATAAACCTTGGGTGTCCATGACTTGGCCGCCAGTTCTCAGGTTGTCCTGGTCGGTCCTAACCACTACCACCAGTCCTGTGTGACCATCACAATTTGTCTCATATAATCACTTATTCTCCTGTCTGTGGTTTTAACACTACGGCCAATGAGTGTATTGATTGTGGGGTCAGCACCATGGACAGCAGCGCAGTCCTGGAACACTATTCCTCGCACCAGTAGATCACAAGGCTCACTACCAAACACTGCAATGTGCACTTACCTGGAGTCCTCCCATCACCTCTCTATATGTGCACTACTGCATGTCAGGGGAGAGAATCATTTATCATTATGTGAAGTGTATCGGGAGCATGTGACAGGGTAGACACAAGACCTACACGTAGACATGGGAAGGAGAAGCGCATGTGATACAGAAACGTATGAGGCACAAATGGAGGGGAGGAGTGTTTCATGTTTTTAAGCTAGGTAGGTACACAAATATTGTCACATATACAGTACTATGATATAGCCAAGACTGGACGTCATTGTATACAGTACTATTATGTGGCCAAGACTGGACTTCATTGTATACGGTATACAGTACTATGATGTAACCAAGACTGGACATCGTTGGATACGGTATACAGTACTATGATGTAACCAAGACTGGACGTCATTGTATACGGTATACAGTACTATGATGTAACCAAGACTGGATGTCGTTGGATACGGTATACACTACTATGATGTAGCCAAGACTGGATGTCGTTGGATACGGTATACAGTACTATGATGTAGCCAAGACTGGATGTCGTTGGATACGGTATACAGTACTATGATGTAGCCAAGACTGGATGTCGTTGGATACGGTATACAGTACTATGATGTAGCCAAGACTGGACGTCATTGTATACAGTACTATTATGTGGCCAAGACTGGACGTCATTGGATACGGTATACAGTACTATGATGTAGCCAAGACTGGACGCCATTGTATACGGTACTATGATGTAGCCAAGACTGGACGTCATTGGATACGGTATACAGTACTATGATGTAGCCAAGACTGGACGCCATTGTATACGGTACTATGATGTAGCCAAGACTGAACGTCATTGTATACGGTATACAGTACCATGATGTAGCCAAGACTGGATTTAATTGTATATCGTATACAGTACTATCATGTAGCAAAGACTGGACGTCATTGTATACGGTATACAGTACTATGATGTAGCCAAGACTGGACATCATTGGATACGGTATACAGTACTATCATGTAACCAAGACTGAACGTCATTGTATACGGTATACAGTACTATCATGTAGCCAAGACTGAACGTCATTGTATACGGTATACAGTACTATCATGTAACCAAGACTGAACGTCATTGTATACGGTATACAGTACTATCATGTAACCAAGACTGAACGTCATTGGAGACGGTATACAGTACTATCATGTAGCAAAGACTGGATGTCATTGTATATGGTATACAGTACCATGATGTTTTCAAAGCATTAGCCATGGCTTAACAGTAAGATATAACAGGTACACTTAAAGTGTACCTGACATATCACAGAATAAAATATTGCTTCTATATGTTGCTTACTAGGTCATGCAGATGCTTTACGTGTCTTTTTCATGTATCTAGCTTCTATATTTGGCTCACAAATCTCTCTGTTCTGCTGCTCACTCGTCATTCTGACATCCACTGTTCAGGAAGGCACGTGCCCGAGGCAAGCCTTGAGCCCGCCCTCACTCACTTCCTCCCTGAGTCTGCTGTGCTGGGTCTATTCATCCAATCACTGCAGGCTGCTCTGTAGCCTCCTCCTCTTTGTTTTCATGCTGCAGTCTGATACGACAGGAGTGAGCACAGAGGAGTGCTAGTCCCAACCTCACTTCCTGGACTTTGTCTCTGCCTGTGCTTCAGCTGGGACAAAGATGATGCTGCAGCCGGACAGGATGGTATGAGGACTTTTTTTTTTATAAGCCCTGATTTTGATCATGATTGATCAATAACATTATATTTTAATAGCTCAGACATTTCTGCACATGGTGATACCAATTGTTTCTTTTTGGAGATATATATATATATATATATATATATATATATTTTTTTCCCCCCTTTTTAATCCTCCTCGAGCAGTGTTTCCCAACCAGCGTGCCTGCAGCTGTTGCAAAACTACAACTCCCAGCATGTCTTGGTTTAGGTTGCATCTGGCTTGGCAGCTTAGACCCAATCACTTTAATAAGGCTGCAATACCAGAATCAGCCCATAGACAAGAGTGGCGCTGTTTCTGGAAAAGAAGCAGATCATTTTTAATTATTATTTTTTTTTTAAACTTTCATATTTTGATTTAGATGTTTTACGAACACAGATCTGTTTATCTCATGCACATCCTTTTTTCACGTAAATAATTTTGCGCCTATGCATTTTTAATTCAATTTTGCGTCTCGCTCTAGTTTTATTCTTTATTTCGAAATTTTGTTCTCATAATCGCTATTATTTTTTCCCCTCTGAAATCTTCTATTTACCGCGCCACAAGCATTTTCTGCTATCTGCGCTTCCTGCGCTCCCCCCATCCCTCGTCTCTTCCAGTCCATGGGACGCTCCTGCTGACTTCACATTTGCTGCGGTGTGAATTCCACATCTGTGAGCAGTGACAGCGGAGATTAATCACCGGGCGCCGCGCTCCCCCCCCCCCTTCAAGGAGAATAAATAAATATAAACATACTAATACAAGCCTTAAATAAAGCCTGGATCGGCATCTTAGGAAACCAGCCGCCTCCAGCTGCCTTAACGTGGCGGCGGACTGCGGAGCTGACGCTCAAATCCGCTCACGGTTTCTCCTGCTATATTCTTTGTTCACATTTACCTTCATGTAAACGCTCAGATAAAATAGATTACATATTCGCATGGGACGGAAATGTTGCCGATTATCCAAGGCCAATTTGTGCACCCAAATTTTGAGCAATATTTCAGCAACGGAATTGAAGCATTACGTGTTCTAGACACGCCCCTTCTTGAGCAGTAGATGTCAGAATGAGTGAGCAGCAGAACAGAGGGATTGAAGTAAATTCAAACATAGCTTCTTGTTTCAAAATTTCTGCAGCTGTTCCCATACACGTGAGTGGGGTTGGTGCATGGATTTTAACACAACAATCTCAATGTTTAGGACACTCACTTAAATTTGGTACTAAACTGGTACTAGAAAGTAAAAAAAAATAAAAAATACTTGAATTACTTCTATATTAAAATCTCGATCCTTCCAGTACTTATCAGCTGCTGTATACTACAGAGGAAGTTGTGTAGTTCTTTCCAGTCTGACCACAGTGCTCTCTGCTGACACCTCTGTCCATGTCAGGAACTCTCCGGAGCTGAAGCAAATCCCCATAGCAAATCTCTCCTGCTCTGGACAATTCCTGACATGGACAGAGGTGTCAGCAGAGAGCACTGTGGTCAGACAAAGGAAACTCAAAAAGAAAAGAACTTCCTGTCGATCGTACCGCAGCTGATAAGTACTGGAAGGATTGAGATTTTTAGATAGAAGTAATGTACAAATCTGTTTAACTTCATGGCACCAGGTGATTTGAACATTTTTTTTTCCTCTGGAGTAAAAAAATTTAAATCCAAAAGAGTTAATTTTGCACAGGACAAAACATAACCCACAATCATTTTGTGGGTGGAATTTAATATTACATTAGCGCATATTTTTGCGCAATGCAAGACCTGCTGCGCAAATGTGTGGTTTTCCCATTTTCTACACAAAATTTAATATGTGGCGCACATCACTTTACAAATTTGCGCAAATGACAGGAAGCCCCTGGATAGTGCAAAAAAGAATAAAATAAAAGCAAGAAAAATGACGAAGCCAGCGCAGGCAACAGAAGATTTTGGCGCAAAATAAAATTATCCTGTACATGCAATTTTTCAGGTGTGTGCCGGTTAATAAATTAGGGTACAAATTTTTTTTTTTAACAATTTTTAGAGATACAATCAGGGCGCTAACAGGCAAATATGTTAAAAGTAAAAAATTATTAAATAAAATAAAAAAATGTTGATATATTATAGATTACTGTATGCAGAATAACTTTCCAATAGCATGTTATTAAAAAATGTGCTTCTTTCTATTTAATTTTCCACTTTGAAAAAATGACCACTAGGGGTCTCCCTACCAGTCCCGGCCGCAAGCTTAAATTTTTTTTAATTAAATACGGTAGATTTCAGACTCATGCTGTAGTCCTAAATCTCAGACTGCAGCCGGGACACAGACAAGCTCGGCACTACTCCCTGCCAGGCTTGCGGTCAGGACTGATAGGGAGACCCCTAGTGATCATTTTTTCTAAGTGGAAAATTAAATAGAAAGAAGCATATTTTTTAATAACATGCAATTAGAAAGTTATTTTGCATACATTAATCTATAATATAGCAAAAGTTCTTTTGATGAAAGGAACCCTTTAAAAAAAAAAAAAAAAACAGGCCAGCCATCACTGAGTGTATAATCGCATATAATAGGAGCTAAGTATTGATTGATTATGAATACCCCCCCTAGGGTGTGTGTAGGATCCATCAGAATCGAATGAGTTTGTTAACCAGCGTTCTCAAAACTGCGGCCCTGTCCGGGCTTGCTGGGAGTTGTAATTTTGCAACGGCTGCAGAGTGAGAAACACTGCTCTATGGCAATGGTCTCCAAACCTTGGACCTCTGGATGTTGCAAAACTACATCTCCCAGCATGCCCGGACAGCCATAGGCTGTGCGGGCACGCTGGGAGTTGTAGTTTTGCAACAGCTGGAGGCACCCCGGGCTGGGAAACACTGACCTATACGATATCCTACTATATGGTCCAACATGCTGGAAGTTGTAATTTTGCAACAGCTGGAGGCACGCCTGGTTGGGAAACATTGACCTATACGATATACTACTATATAGTCCAACATGCTGGAAGTTGTAGTTTTGAACAGCTGGAGGCACCTCTGGTAGGGAAACACTGACCTATACTATATACTACTATATGGTCCAACATACTGGAAGTTGTAGTTTTGCAACAGCTGGAGGCACCCCTGGTTGGGAAACACTGACCTATACTATATACTACTATATAGTTCAACATGCTGGAAGTTGTAGTTCTGCAACAGCTGCAGGCACCCAGGGTGAGAAACACTCCTCTATGGCAATGGTCTCCAAAGTTTGGACCTCTAGATGTCACAAAACTACAACTCCCAGCATGCCCGGACAGCTGGAGGCACACTGTTTGGAAAACAATGTTCTAAAGTAATGATGGGAGTTGTGGTTTTGCAACATCTGGAGGGCCGCCGTTTGGAGAGAACTGGTTAACAAACTCAAACTGACCTCATAGGTCAGTGGTCTCCAAAGTGCAGCCCTTCAGATATTGCAAGTGTTTCTCACCCAGGGTGCCTCCAGCTGTTGCAAAACTACAACTCCCAGCATGTTGGACTATATAGTAATATATAGTATAGGTCAGTGTTTCCCAACCAGGGGTGCCTCCAGCTGTTGCAAAACTACAACTCCCAGCATGTTGGACTATATAGTAGGATATAGTATAGGTCAGTGTTTCCCAACCAGTGTGCCTCCAGCATTGCAAAACTACAACTCCCAGCGTGCCTTTGGCTGTCCGGGCATGCTGGGAGATGTAGTTTTGCAACATCTAGAGGTCCAAGGTTTGGAGACCATTGCCATAGAGGTAGTGGCGTTGCTAGGGTTGGTGTCACCCCTTGCGGTAGAAAATGGTGTCACCCCCATACCTCCCCCCAGTAAGTTTTTAGCCTGTTGTGACAGACACCACTGTTGTTGCGCATTGTGATAAATTCCAGTATAATAATCAGATATACCAGTTGCCACCGAATAGGAAAGTGTTAAAGAAGTTTTCACCATTTAAATATACAGCTCCCAGAATTACTTAAAGGGGTACTCCACTGGAAAACATTTACTTTTATATCAACTGGTGCCAGAAAGTTAAACAGATTTTTAAATTACTTCTATTTAAAATCTTAATACTTACAGTACTTATAAGCTGGTGTATGCTCCACAGGAAGTTGTGTAGTTCTTTCCAGTCTGTCCACAGTGCTATTTGCTGACACCTCTGTCCATGTCAGGAACTGTCCAGAGCAGGATAGGTTTGCTATGGGGATTTGCTCCTACTATGGACAGTTCTTGACATGGACAGAGGTGTCAGCACAGAGCACTGTGGTCAGACAGAAAAGAAATTAAAAAAGAAAATAACTTCCTGTGAATCGCTTATACAGCAGCTAAGAAGTACTGGAAGGATTAAGATTTTTTAAATAGAAGTAATTTACAAATCTGTTTAACTTTGTAGCATCAGTTGATTAAAAAAAATGTTTTCCAGTAGAGTACCCCTTTGAGCAGTGGTGAGGTTATGCTGGGAGTTGTAGTTTCACTCACCATAACTGTAGAACTGACAAATGACTCCAGCTCTGATAGGACATAGAGAGGAGAATGTACAATGATATCAGTGACTACAGGTGACGTCTTCTCTATAGTGAGGAGAATACACAATGATATCAGGGACTACAGGTGACGTCTTCTCTATAGTGAGGAGAATACACAATGATATCAGTGACTACAGGTGACGTCTTCTCTATAGTGAGGAGAATACACAATGATATCAGGGACTACAGGTGACGTCTTCTCTATAGTGAGGAGAATACACAATGATATCAGTGACTACAGGTGACGTCTTCTCTATAGTGAGGAGAATACACAATGATATCAGGGACTACAGGTGACGTCTTCTCTATAGTGAGGAGAATACACAATGATATCAGTGATTACAGGTGACGTCTTCTCTATAGTGAGAATACACAATGATATCAGTGATTACAGGTGACGTCTTCTCTATAGTGAGGAGAATACACAATGATATCAGTGATTACAGGTGACGTCTTCTCTATAGTGAGAATACACAATGATATCAGTGACTACAGGTGACGTCTTCTCTATAGTGAGGAGAATACACAATGATATCAGTGATTACAGGTGACGTCTTCTCTATAGTGAGAATACACAATGATATCAGTGACTACAGGTGACGTCTTCTCTATAGTGAGGAGAATACACAATGATATCAGTGACTACAGGTGACATCTTCTCTATAGTGAGGAGAATACACAATGATATCAGTGACTACAGGTGACGTCTTCTCTATAGTGAGGAGAATACACAATGATATCAGTGACTACAGGTGACGTCTTCTCTATAGTGAGGAGAATACACAATGATATTAGTGACTACAGGTGACGTCTTCTCTATAGTGAGGAGAATGTACAATGATATCAGTGATTACAGGTGACGTCTTCTCTATAGTGAGGAGAATACACAATGATATCAGTGACTACAGGTGACGTCTTCTCTATAGTCTTCCCTCATCTAATTCAGATGGTACATACCGCCAGGACTTGTTCCTCCTAAATCTTCTCTCTGCAGAATGTGATGTCCAGTCGTCTCCTCACTATGTCAGCGCATTCTCATCCTCTATATAAAAATAAGTATTATTATAAACCTGCCAGACACTGTATCCTCTAAATATAATACTACTATACACTACACTCTTTGATTATCAACCTTCCATACACCGTACCCACTGAATATAATACTACCACACACTGTACATTCTGAATATAATACCAACACATACTGTACACTCTGAATATAAATCTGACACATACTGTATCCCTGAATATAATACCGCCACACACTGAACCCTCTAAATATAATACTACTATACACTACACTCTTTGATTATAAACCTTCCATACACCGTACCCACTGAATATAATACTACCACACACTGTACATTCTGAATATAATACCAACACATAATGTACACTCTGAATATAAATCTACCACATACTGTATCCCTGAATATAATACCGCCACACACTGTACCCTCTAAATATAATACTACTATACACTACACTCTTTGATTATAAACCTTCCATACACCGTACCCACTGAATATAATACTACCACACATCTTTACATTCTGAATATAATACCGCCACATACTGTACCCTCTGAATATAAATCTGCCACATACTGTACCCTCTGAATATAATACAGCCACACACTGTACATTCTGAATATAATACCAACACATACTGTACCCTCTGAATATAAATCTGCCACATACTGTACCCTCTGAATATAATACTACCACACACTGTACATTCTGAATATAATACCAACACATACTGTACCCCTGAATATAATACCGCCACGCACTGTACCCACTGAATATAATACAATCACATACTGTACCCTCTGAATATAATACTACCACACACTGTGCCCTCTGAATATAATACTACCACCCACTGCGCCCTCTAAACATAAATCTGCCACATACTGTACCCCTGAATATAAATCTGCCACATACTGTACCCCTAAATATAATACCGCCACACACTGTACCCACTGAATATAATACTACCACACACTGTGCCCTCTGAATATAAATCTGCCACATACTGTACCCCTGAATATAAATCTGCCACATACTGTACCCCTGAATATAATACCGCCACACACTGTACCCACTGAATATAATACTACCACATACTGTACCCTCTGAATATAATACTACCACCCATTGCGCCCTCTGAATATAATACTACCACAAACTGCGCCCTCTGAATATAAATCTGCCACATACTGTACCCCTGAATATAAATTTGCCACATACTGTACCCCTGAATATAATACCACCACATACTGTACCCTCTGAATATAATACTACCACCCACTGCGCCCTCAGAATATAATACTTAGAGATGAGCGAACTACAGTAAATTCAACTCGTCACAAACTTCTCGGCTCGGCAGTTGATGCCTTTTCCTGCATAAATTAGTTCAGCTTTCAGGTGCTCCGTGGGCTGGAAAAGGTGGATACAGTCCTAGGAGACTCTTTCCTAGGACTGTATCCACCTTTTCCAGCTCACCGGAGCACCTGAAAGCTGAACTAATTTATGCAGGATAAGTCATCAACTGCTGAGCCGAGAAGTTTGTGACGAATCGAATTTACTGTAAGTTCGCTCATCTCTAATAATACTACCACAAACTGCGCCCTCTGAATATAATACTACCACCCACTGCGCCCTCTGAATATACTACCACCACAAACTGCGCCCTCTGAATATAATACTACCACCCACTGCGCCCTCTGAATATAACGTTGCCATACGATGCACCCTCTGAATATAATACCACAACCGCAGTAACACCCCTCAACATCCGTTAGCTGATGCTATTACCACGGGAGGGGGGTATTGGTGGTGTTGCTAGTGGATGATCCGGGTGCTACTACTGGGGGGGGGGGTGTTGCTGGAGGATGATGAGGGTACTACTGGCCATCCCCCTGGCAGTATCACCCCCATCATCCATCGGCAGGATCATCCTCCTGGCAGGAGCACCGCCATCATCCACCATCAGGATCTGCTGCTGGGGGGGGGGGGGGGGTGTTGCTGGTGGATAATGAGGGTGCTACTGCCAGGGGGGGAGCATTAGGTAGGCAGCAGTTCTCCCACATTAGGTAGGTAGCAGTTTCCCCACATCAGGTAGCATCTTTTCCCCACATTAGGCAGCATAGATTCCCCACATTTGGTACCAGTTCCCCCACATTAGGTAGCACAGATTCCCCACATTAGGTAGCAATTTCCCCACATTAGGTAGCACAGATTCCCCACATTAGGTAGCAGTTTCCCCACATAAGGTAGCACAGACTCCCCACATTAGGTAGCATAGACGCCCCACATTTGGTAGTAGTTTCCCCACATTAGGCCGCAGGTTCCCTTGCAGGTTACCCACAATGGGTCAAAGTCTTCCAACATTAGATCGCTGGTTAAACCCCCCACCCCCCCCCCCCCCCCCCCCCCACACACACACACAAAAAAAAAACACATACAACACAGAGACACACACACACAGACAGACACACACACACAGACAGACACACACACACACAGAGTCGCACAAACACACAGCGTCGCACAAACACACAGTCACACACACACACAGCGTCGCACAAACACACACAGAGTCACACACAAACATAGATAGCGACAGACAGACAGACAGACACACTCACCCATCCAGCGCAGCGCTCCTTCTCACCGGGCGCCCTGCGAGTGACGTAACTGACGTCCTCCTGCGCGGCCATGCGGTGTGACGTCAGGCCGGCGCAGACGTGGGAGCGGAGGCCGGGCACAGTGCTGGTGAAGGTGAGGGGGGGCATGATGACGGACGGGCGCACAGTGCAGATGGGGGGTGGATGCTGCGGAGCGTCTTGGTGTCACCCCATTAGGTTGGTGTCACCCGGTGCGGGCGTCGCAACGCCATGATAGAGGAGTGTTTCTCACTCTACAGCCATTGCAAAACTACAACTCCCATCATTACTCTAGAACAGTGTTTTCCAAACAGTGTGCCTCCAGCTGTCCGGGCATGCTGGGAGTTCTAGTTTTCCAACATCTAGAGGTCCAAACCTTTGCCATAGAGGAGTGTTTCTCAAACAGGGTGCCTGCAGCTGTTGCAAAACTACAACTCCCAGCATGCCCGGACAGCCAACGGCTGTCCGGGCATGCTGGGAGTTGTAGTTTTGTAACATCTGGAGGGCCGCAGTTTAGAGACCATCAGATCCTTGTCTGCCAGGTTGGCACTCTATGGCTGACACATTTCTCAATACAATCTGAGACATGAAGACATGGCATAAGAAAATGAGATTTCCCACCCAAAAAAAAAAAATGGTGTACCAGTTAATCCAAACATGAAGGAGGGGAACACGTCAGGTCCAGGGAGTGACAGGCAGATGTGTAATGGATCCCAGACGAGCCTGGTACAGATTGGGGAAGAAGGAGGACATGATAACTGTATAAGAAAGTGATAAAAGAGAGATTAGTCAGAGAGAATGTCAGCGTGTCACCTGTCACCAGCCGCCCTCCATATGCCGCTGTCACTCACAGCATCCGATCAGCAACCAGGGCCATGGATCAGCAAGCAGAGGCGGCAGCCGCGGCTGTCTGTCATACATATGGGTAGATAGCAGACGATGGCTCTCCATGCAACGACGTCTACGTATTAAAGGGATTATCCAGGAAAAAACTGGCTCCAGAAAGTTAAACAGATTTGTAAATTCCGTCTATTAAAAAAATAAATCTTAATCCTTTCAGTACGTATGAGCTGCTGAAGTTGAGTTGTTCTTTTCTGTCTAAGCGCTCTCTGATGACACCTGTCTCGGGAACTGTCCAGAGTAGAAGCAAATCCCCATAGCAAACCTCTTCTACTCTGTGCAGTTCCCGAGACAGACAGAGGTGTCAGCAGAGAGCAGTGTTGTCAGACAGAAAAGAACAACTCAACTTCAGCAGCTGATAATTATTAGAAGGATTAAGATTTTTTAATAGAAGTAATATACAAATCTGTTTAACTTTCTGGAGCCAGTTGATATATAAAAAGATTTTTTTTCCTGGAATACCCCTTTAATCTCTGTATCACCCCTGTGCAACATTAGTCTCTCTCTATACGTCTATATATATATATATATATATATATATATATATATATATATATATATATATATATATATATATATCTAGTCTGCCCAAAAAGAAATCACCTCCCGCCCAATGTGGGGCTCAAACTCACGATCCTGAGATTAAGAGAGATCTCCGGCGAAAAATAATTTATCCCCTATCCACAGGATAGGGGATAAGTAGCTGATCCCAGCAGTCGGACCCCCGCGATCACTGGGAAGGGGACCGGGCTCTCAGTAAGGAACGCGTCCTGCAGCCGGCACCTGCTCCAGTCATTCCTATGGGAGCGCCGAAAAGACCCGAGTACAGTCTTGGGCAACATCGGCGCTCCCATAGAAATGCAGCGTATGCAGTCTCACGCGGTCCTTACTGAGAGTTCATGGGTCCTGTCCCGGTGATCGCGGGGGGGCCCCAGCGGTCGGATTGTGCATAGCCGATAAGTTATTTTTCACCAGAGTACTCCTTAAAAGCGGTTCTATGGTGGAATTTTTTTTTTATTTTTTTATTTTTATCAACTGGTGCCAGAAAGTTAAACGGATTTGTAAATTACTTCTATTAAACTATTGAAACTATTTTAAAAAATCTTACTCCTTCAAGTACTTATCAGCTGCTGTACTCTCCAGAGGAAGTTGAGTAGTTCTTTCCAGTCTGACCGCAGTGCTCTCTGCTGACACCTCTGTCCGTATCAAGAAGTTTCCAGAGCAGGGGAATTTTCTCCTACTCTGGACAGTTCCTGACACGGACAGAGGTGTCAGAAGAGAGCACTGTGATCAGATTAGAAAGAACTACACAACTTCCTGAGAATGCAGCAATACAGCAGCTGATAAGTACTGGAAGGATTAAGATTTTTAAATAGAAGTTATTTACAAATCTGTATAACTTTCTGGCACCGGCTGATTTAAAAACATTTGTTTTCCGCCAGACTTCCCCTTTAAGCGTCTCGAGCTCTCCTGACTGAGCTAGCCGGGCAACAGGATGCTATTTGTTGAGGCCACCAGCCTGTGTCAAGGAAAATAAAAGGTAAGAGGGTAGCACATAGCTGCAAGATCTGACTACATAGGGATTGTCTGTAGTCTGTAACCATAGCGATCAATAGGTCTGCATGGGAACTGTATATCAGACTGCAGCACCCCGCTATCATTACTGCGCAGAGTGAGATCGCTCTGCATGTAATGACGGGCAGTACAGGGGCCGGAGCATCGTTACGTCACGGCTCCGCCCCTCGTGACATCACGGCCCGCCCCCCGTCTATACAAGTCTATGGGAAGGGGGCGTGACGGTCGTCACGCCCCCTGCCATAGACTTGCATTAAGGGCCGTGATGTCATGAGGGGCGGAGCCATGACGTCACGCTGCTCAGGACCCTGTACTGCCCGTCATTACATGCAGAGCGAACTCGCTCTGTGCAGTAATGATAGCGGGGTGCCGCAGCGGCGATCCCCGGGGTCCCCAGCAGCGGGACTGCGGCGATCCAACATCTTATCCCCTATCCTTTGGATAGGGGATAAGATGCCAGGGGCAGAGTATCCCTTTAAGACACTTATCCCTTATCCACAGTCAAAGGGTACGTTCACAGGGGCGGATTTATTTGCGGGTTTCCCGCTGCGTATTTGAAAGGGGGCGGGCTCTTCTCGGCTATCCGCAGCAGATATTCCGCTGCGTAATTTCCATTGCAGAAAATCAGCCGCAGACCCTACTGAACGGGGCTTGCGGCGGATTTTCCGAAGTGGATTTTCCGCAGCAGAAATTAAGCAGTGGAAAATCTGCTGCGGACAACCGAGTAGAGCCCGCCCCCTTACAAATACGCAGCGGGAAACCCGCAAATAAATCCGCCCGTGCGAACGTACACTAAACATGGGGGGACCGAGCAGTGGGACCCTCCGAGATCTAATGTATGCCCCGTATGCAAAGACAACCCGCTGGACATGGCACAGTTGCCCATAGCAACCAATCAGATTGCTTCTTTCATTTTTCACAGGCCTCTTTATAAAAATGAAAGCAGCCATCTGGTTGGTTGCTCTGGGCAACTGTGCTACTCTTCCTCTACACAGGTTTTGATAAATCTCACCCAAAAAGTTTGGATTTAACCCCTTAAGGACCGGAGGTTTTTCCGTTTTTGCATTTTCGTTTTTTGCTCCTTGCCTTTAAAAAATCATAACTCTTTCAAATTTACACCTAAAAATCCATATGATGGCTTATTTTTTGCGCCACCAATTCTACTTTGTAATGACGTCAGTCATTTTGCCCAAAAATCTATGGTGAAGCGGGAAAAAAAATCATTGTGCGACAAAATTGAAAAAAAAAACGCTGTTTTGTAACTTTTGGGGGCTTCCGTTTCTACGTAGTACATTTTTCGGTAAAAATGACACCTGATATGTATTCTGTAGGTCCATACGATTAAAATGATACCCTACTTATATAGGTTTGATTTTGTCGGACTTCTGGAAAAAATCATAACTACATGCAGGAAAATTAATACGTTTAAAATTGTCATCTTCTGACCCCTATAACTTTTTTATTTTTCCGTGTATGGGGCGGTATGAGGGCTCATTTTTTGCGCCGTGATCTGAAGTTTTTAACGGTACCATTTTTGCATTGATAGGACTTATTGATCACTTTTTATTCATTTTTAAATGATATAAAAAGTGACCAAAAATGCACTATTTTGGACTTTGGAATTTTTTGGCGCGCACGCCATTGACCGAGCGGTTTAATTAATGATATATTTTTATAATTCGGACATTTCCGCACGCGGTGATACCACATATGTTTATTTTTATTTTTATTTACACTGTGTTTTTTTTTTTATTGGAAAAGGGGGGTGATTCAAACTTTTAATAGGGGAGGAGTTAAATGATCTTTATTCACTTTTTTTTTTCACTTTTTTTTTGCAGTGTTATAGGTCCCATAGGGACCTATAACACTGCACACACTGATCTTCTATGTTGATCACTGGTTTCTCATAAGAAACCAGTGATCAACGATTCTGCCGGATGACTGCTCATGCCTGGATCTCAGGCACTGAGCAGTCATTCGGCGATCGGACAGCGAGGAGGCAGGAAGGGGCCCTCCCGCTGTCCTGTCAGCTGTTCGGGATGCCGCGATTTCACCGCGGCTATCCCGAACAGCCCACTGAGCTAGCCGGGATGCTTTCGGTTTCACTTTAGACGCGGCGTTCAACTTTGAACGCCGCGTCTAAAGGGTTAATAGCGCGCGGCACAGCGATCAATGCCGCGCGCTATTAGCCACGGGTCCCGGCCGTTGTTAGAGGCCGGGCCCGACCCGCTATGACGCGGGGCCACGCCGTGGCCCCGCGTTATAGATCGGGAGTGGACACATGACGTTCCAGTACGTCATGTGTCCTTAAGGGGTTAACCAAATCAGAACTTTCTAGTGAAATTCGGATCAAACCCGATTTGTGCCGCACGTTTCACTCGTCTCTAACCATAACGCTCAGCGTTTTAGACACCAGGGAGCAAAGCAAAGGATGATGAAGGGAAACGCGGACAATATGAAGTCTGAACAGGTCCTTACCTTGTTCCAGGTCTATACGTCTCTCCTGCACCTTCCAAAAAAGAAAGAAAGAAATAATAAAAGGTCAACAAGGGATTCACTAGTTAAATATTTTGCCGGCACAGCCTGGATTTTGGCCACCCTGTCGGTATTTTTATATTAAAAATACCGGCAACCAATCCTCTATCTCCCGGTATTTTGCACCATATACTATACCAGTGTTTCCCAACCAGAGCGCCTCCAGCTGTTGCAAAACTACAACTCCCAGCATGCCCGGACAGCCAACAGCTGTCCGGGCATGCTGAGAGTTGCAGTCTTGCAACAGCTGGAGGCACCCCTGATTGGGAAACACTGACCTATACTATATACTACTATATAGTCCAACATGCTGGGAGTTGTACTTTTGTAACAGCTGGAGGCGCTCTGGTTGGGAAGCACTGACCTATACCATATACTACTATATAGTCCAACATGCTGGGAGTTGTAGTTTAGCAACAGCTGGAAGCACCCCCTGGTTGGGAAACACTGAACTATACTATATAATCCAACATGCTGGGAGTTGTAGTTTTACAACAGCTGGAGGCACCCCTGGTTAGGAAACACTGATCTATACTATATACTACTATACAATCCAACATGCTGGGAGTTGTAGTTTTGCAACAGCTGGAGGCACCCCTGGTTGGGAAACACTGACCTATACTATTATACTACTATATAGTCCAACATGCTGGGAGTTGTAGGTTTGCAACAGCTGGGGGCGCACTGATTAGGAAACACTGGTTTAGAATATATCACACAAATACTATGGGCACCTCTGGAGGTCTCGATTTGGAGAACATTGCCAGTGAGAGGTTTCCCAACCAGGGTGACTCCAGCTGTTGCAAAACTACAACTCCCAGCATGCCCGGCTGAGAGTTGCAGTTTTGCAACAGCTGGAGGCACCCCTGGTTGGGAAACTCTGACCTATACTATATACTCCAACATGCTGGGAGTTGTAGTTTTGCAACAGCTGGAGGCACCCCTGGTTGGGAAACACTGACCTATACTATATACTACTATATAGTCCAACATGCTGGGAGTTGTAGTTTTACAACAGCTAGAGGCACCCCTGGTTGGGAAACACTGACCTATACTATATACTACTATATAGTCCAACATGCTGGGAGTTGTAGCTTTGCAACAGCTGGAGGCGCACTGATTATGAAACACTGGTTTAGAGTATATCACACAAATACTACGGGCACATCTGGAGGTCTCCATTTGGAGAACATTGCCAGAGAGGTTTTCCAACCAGGGTGGCTCCAGCTGTTGCAAAACTACAACTCCCAGCATGTTGAGTATGTCAGTATTTATCAACCAATCCTCCAACTCCCAGAGAGTTGCACCATAACCTATACCAGTGTTTCCCAACCATAGTGCCTCCCGCTATTGCAAAACTACAACTCCCAGCATGCCCGGACAGCCAACGGCTGTCCGGGCATGCTGGGAGTTGTAGTTTTGCAACAGCTGGAGGCACCCTTGTTGGGAAACACTAACATATACTACTATATAATCCACATGCTGGGAGTTGTAGTTTTCATTTGGGGCAGCTGCTGAGCCACATGTATCAGGGAATGCTGGGAGTTGTAGTTAGTAACTAACTGCAACTCCCGAATTTAATTTTAAAAAAAAAAGCGATCAAAAAACTCCCATCAAAACAAAAACAGTCCTGTTAAAAACTACAGATCGGGGCGCAAAAAATGAGCCCTCACACATCCCCTTCTTATAAAAAAAAAAGTTATAGGGGTCAGAATAGGACATCATTTCCCCCGCATCTGTGTATCCTGTGATGTCACGCATATATAATTAATTATGCAAATTAGCATGGCCGGTATTTTTTTTTTGCCAACCCTACTCAGGACGTATACCAATGGCACCCAACAGAGATATCACCAAGATAATGGTTGTTTTGACGGGTAATGCGCACGGATATTTTGTCTCCCTTCCCATATGAAATGTGACGGAGCCTTCACCACAGATGTGAACAGAGCCTTAGGGATATCCTATAAATAAACAATATTTCGGCGCTGATTATTTACCTTCTTAGCCTTATATTAGCAGGGGAGCCTCGGCTAATGTCAGCTTCATTATCATACATAGCCGCCCTCTATGGTTGGGAACACAAGCCTAGGATTCAATCAACATATATGCATAAGTAATTCGCAGGGCGAACGGAGGCGCAGCATTAACGGAGTTAATAACAAGCCATTTCTCTTATGACCAATGTACCGTTTTTCAGTAAATAAAAGAGCAAAAAAAAAAATTAAATAAAAAAAAATTTGAAAATTTTTGAATGTTTTTCTGTCTTCCCTCAGAAGCACACCATTACCTGACATTATAGAATGCACAATGCCCCATTAGTTTCCCGGAGCAGTGGTAAAATACATTTCGTACAGGACGGGGGGGGGGATTCGCCCGGAGCGAAGGGAAGTTCCGACGTTTGTTCTATAATCAAGTGTATAGAGAAAAAGACCACCAGATTTTTATTTTTTATTTTTTTTCTGCTGACCCAAAAGTAGACTATTCGCTGATAAAATGTGACATCACCGACTTTAACATTAAAGGGGTACTCCGGTGGAAAACTTTTTTTTTTTTTTTTTAAATGAACTGGTGCCAGAAAGTTAAACAGATTTGTAAATTACTTCTATAAAAAAAAAAAAAAAAAAAAAAAATCTTTATCCTTCCAGTACTTATTAGCTGCCGAATACTACAGAGGAAATTCTTTTCTGTTTGGAACACAGAGCTCTCTGCTGACATCACGAGCACAGTGCTCTCTGCTGACATCTCTGTCCTTTAGGAACTGTCCAGAGCAGTATATGTTTGCTATGGGGATTTTCTCCTGCTCTGAACAGTTCTTAAAATGGACAGAGATGTCAGCAGAGAGCACTGTGGTCATGACATCAGAGAAATCTAAAAAGTAGAGCATTTCCTGTGTAGTATACAGCCCCTAAAAAGTACTGGAAGAATTAAGATTTTTTTAATAGAAGTAATTTACAAATCTGTTTAACTTTCTGGCACCAGTTGATAAAATAAAATAAGCATACAGCTTCTAAAAAGTACTGGAAGGGTAAATATTTTTTGATAGAAGTCATTTACAAATCTGTTTAACTTTCTGGCACCAGTTGATTTAAAAACAAAACTTTTCCATGGGAGTACCCCTTTAAAGGGGTACTCCGGTGGAAAACTTTTTTTTTTTTAAATGAACTGGTTCTGTTAAAAGAATCCTTCCAGTACTTATTAGCTGCTGAATACCTACAGAGGGAATTATTTTCTTTTTGGAACACAGTGCTCTCTGCTGACATCACAAGCACAGTGCTCTCTGCTGACATCTCTGTCCATAGCAGCATATGTTTGCTATGGGGATTTTCTCCTACTCTGGACAGTTTAAAAATGGACAGAGATGTCAGCAGAGAGCACTGTGTTCCAATAAGAAAATAATTTCCTCTGTAGTATTCAGCAGCTAATAAGTACTGGAAGGATTAAGATTTTTTTAATAGAAGTCATTTACAAATCTGTTTAGCTTTCTGGCACCAGCTGATTTAAAAAAATAAAATAAAAAAGTTTTCCAACGGGGTACCCCTTTAATAATTTTGGTGCTCCTACACATTACCAGCACACACAAAAAAAGTTGTAGAAAAATGCTTCACTTACACCTACACTGATAAATGCTTCACTTACACCTACACTGATAAATGCTTCACTTACACCTACACTGATAAATGCTTCACTTACACCTACATTGATAAATGCTTCACTTACACCTACAATGATAAATGCCCCCCAATGAGTGTGGGTTTGTGTCTAAAAGATGGACTCTGCGACTCTTTTGCGAATTTCTGAGAAAAGTCGTATATAATAAATCAGTGCCAACTGCGGAACACTAGTCTAAAGTAATGCAAATGGTAGTTCTCTTTCAAGTATAATCGAAAGCAAAAGTCTCATGAGAAGTGACAGACTTTGTGTGACAATTTTACACTAGAAAAAAAGGTTCTAAATAGCTTGATGAATTCCTCTCATTGTCCAGGAAGTGAAGGCGGGACTAGAAGTCCTCTGTGCTCACTCCTGTCCTATCAGACTGCAGCATGAAAGCAGAGAGAAGGAGGTTACAGAGCAGCCTGCAGTGATAGGATGAAGAGACCCAGCATAGCACAGCACAGAAGACTCAGGGAGATAGTGAATGCATGGTGAGTGAGGGCGGGCTCAGTGCTTGACTTGGATACACCCCTTCCTGAGCAATGGATGTCAGAATTAGTGAGCAGCAGAAGGGAGTGATTTGTGAGCCAAATACAGAAACTAGCACATGAATGTAAACAATCTGCATGACCTACTGAGTACGATATAGAAGCATTATTTTTTGTTTCTCTATGATATGACCGGTACGCGTTGAAACCACCTGCCCAATATTGTGTAGGTCACCCTCGCGCCACCAAAACAGCTCTGACCCATCAAAGATTGGATTTTTGGACCCATCAAGACCTGAGAATGTGTCCTGGGGTTTCTGGCACCAAGATTCTGGTTTTGGAATGAGGAACATGACAATGTCTGCAGTGTGGCTGCTAGAAGAGGCCACTGCCATTAGGGGGTCCCGCTGCCACGAACACAGGGGGACTTGGTCTTTACCATGTCTAGATAGGAGGTACGTGTCATAATAACGGCCACACGATGACAGGACCTCATTTTTCCCAGCAGAACGTTCCGTGTTGCATCACACTGTGCATTCCCATGGTGCAGTCTCTTCCCCGGATAATGACGCACACACACACCTGGCCGCCCACATGAGGTACAAGAAATCAGCATTCATCAACCACCTTATTCCATTGCTATGGCCCAGTTCTGATGCTCCTGATGTTGCAAAACTACGACTCCCACCATATCCAGACACCCGTTGGTTATGTTCAGGCTTCCGAGGCTGCATTCACACCTCGTTTTTTACATACGGGTGCTGGATCCGGTGGGGGAGGGGAAAACCGGGCGCTCCCGTACCCCAGCCGGATCAGCCCGTGACTCCATTTACTTTAATGAGCCGACCAGAGTTAAATGGTGACTCCGGTCAGCTCAGTTTTGACCCGTATGCGGTTTGGGACCGGACCTAAAACCGTAGTATACTACGGTTTTAGGTCCGGTCAGGAAACTGCATTCGGGTCAAAACTGAGCTGATCGGAGTCACTGTTTGACTTTGGTCGGCTCATTAAAGTAAATGGAGTCACGGGCTGATCCGGCTGGGGTACGGGAGAGCCCGGTTTTCCCCGCCCCCAGCAGGCACCCGTATGTAAAAAACGAGGTGTGAATGCAGCCTAATGCTGCAGCCAGATCCTCCAGCGATCAGACATATGTCTAGGGGTGGGGTACTCCTTTAAGGTACGTTAACAGGAGCGGACCCACAGCGTATTTTACGCTGCAGATCTGCTGCTGAAGGACCGCTGCATGGTGGCTTTACATGTGACTGCTCGGAGCAGACAAACAGCGATGTGCGAGTTGCCGCGCATGCGCGGTGTACTCGCACACATTGCAGCCGCTCCCCCTGCTCTATGAGCTAGGCCGAGAGCTGCCGTGATGTGCGAGTATACAGCGCATGCACGCGGCGACTCGCACGTTGCAGTGTGTCTGCTCGTAGCAGCGTATTGCCGCTCCAAGCAGGCACATGGAAAGGCAGCATATAGAGGTCCTTCAGCGGCGGATCTGCAGCGTAAAATACACTCTGGGTCTGCTCGTGTGAACGTACCCTAAGGGTACGTTCAGACGAGCGGATTTACAGCGCGTATTCCGCTGCGTTTCCGCCGCTGAAGGACCTCTATATGCTGACTTTATATGTGCCTGATCGGAGCGGCAATATGCTGCTACGAGCAGACACACTGCTATGTGCGAGTCACCGCGCGCATGCCTAGTATACTCGCACATCACGGCAGCTCTCGGCCTAGCTCATAGAGGAGGGGGAGCGGCTGCAATGTGTGCGAGTACACCGCGCATGCGCGGCGACTCACACAACGCTTCAGTGTGTCGGCTCGTAGCGGCATATTGCCGCTCCGAGCAGGCACATGTAAAGGCAGCATACAGAGGTCAAAATAAGTAAAGTAAAATATGCTGTAAATCAGCTCGTCTGAACGTACCCTTAAACATGATTAGAAAAAACAAAGCTGCTTTCTTTCAAAGACAAGTAGGCCACTCTTGTCCTCAGGGGTATATACACCAGACGGGTTTCAGATCCCTCTAGGTCCTTTCCTCAGTGGTGACAATAATGAAGGCAACTAATTTCCATTCGTTTTCAAGAATTAACTTTAGTGGAAAATTATTTATTGTACAAAGAATTCCCTGAGCAAAAAATAAAAAAAATCAAATAAAAATCATGGGATAAATAAAGTTCGGCATATCGAATAAAGTGACTGACGAGTTTCGGTGGTAAAATCCCCCTCTCTCAGAGAAAGTGTCATTTTGACTTTCCAAAGCCAAAGTCTAGGACAGTGTTTCCCAACCAATATACCTCTAGCTGTTGCAAAACTACAACTCCCAGCATGCCCGGACAGCCTTCGGCTGTCCGGGCATGCTGGGAGTTGTAGTTTTGCAACTGCTAGAGGCAGATTGGTTGGGAAACACTGTCCTAGACATACAGGGAGCATATGATTCAATGGAAGCATGGACTGTGCTGTAGTTACTCCGCCTGTCACACCATAGATAGGGGTGGGCTACTTCATGCCCCATAACTCCATTTTGTATCTGTCAACAGCTGATCCATAGCTATACTATAAAAAAAAAATCTCTTCTGTTTCTGTTTAACCAGCCGGAAAACCTCTCACAAGTAGCTGTATTTTTCCTAAGTAAAAATCCATTTTTATTCCCCCCGGAGAAGATCACTCGTGTTGCGCCGCGAGCCCTTGATCTATTTTCAATTTTTTTTTTTTTTTTTTTTTTAACAAACTTCTTGGTGTCACCCGCTTTGCCAGTTTACAAGCGACACTCGCGCATCGGGCTCCTAGGATCCTTGAAAAGTCATTGCTGATTGATTTACTCAACAAAAGATGCTCCTGGGTCAGATTTCTCTTACCAGCTATAAAACCCCTCAAACTTCCTCAAGCGTTCGGGGGGGGGGGGAGCAAAGGATTAGCGGCCGGTGATGAATGGCTGGAACCATCCGGCTGTGAGAGTTACTGGGAAAATGGTGCAAGTGATTCACGGCGATATAAAACTGACATCCAGTTAACAAAGGAAAGTGCTCTGTTAACCCCTTCCTTGCCGCGGCGGCCCCAATAGATGCCTTAGGTCGCGAAAGGGCACAAAGTGTCTTAAGACGGTGCGATCCATACTACCGTAAACCGCCATGTACCGACAAACAGTGCCGAAACCAACACAACAAGTTGCCGCGTTCCATACTGCCCAGAAAGTATGTGAACCTTCTACGTCACTAGTGCTAAGCACAAGCTTTTTCTTTTTTTTTAGGTAAGAAATAGACAATTCTTATCAGATTCCCAAGAGGTGTAGACTTTATGAACAAAGTCTGACTCAAAGAGTTTCCGAAACTTGAAGGGTTAATTCGGGAATAAATTTTTTTTTAAAACTGAGCTGATTTCTTTCCAAAACAGCGAAACACCTGTCCTAAGGTTGTGTGTGGTATTACAACTTCATTATTGTTTCAAAGAAACGGAGCTGCAATATCACACATAACCTGAGGACAGGTGTGGTGCTGTTTTTGGAAGAAATTAGCTCTGTTTTTCTAATACTGGATAATTTATTTAAAGGGAACCTGTCACAATGAAAATGGACTCCAGTCTGTAGTCACCATGTTATAGAGGAGGAGGAGCTGAGCAGATGATATATACAATACAGTACAATCTGCAGGTATCATGTTATAGAGCAGGAGGAGCTGAGCAGATTATATATATACAATACAGTACAATCTGCAGGTATCAGGTTATAGAGCAGGAGGAGCTGAGCAGATGATATATACAGTACAATCTGCAGGTATCATGTTATAGAGCAGATGATATATAGAATACAGTACAATCTGCAGGTAACATGTTATAGAGCAGGAGGAGCATAGCAGATGATATATATACAAAACAGGACAATCTGCAGGTATCATGTTATAGAGCAGGAGGAGCTGAGCAGATGATATATACAATACAGTACAATCTGCAGGTAACATTATAGAGCAGCAGGAGCTGAGCAGATGATATATACAATACAGTACAGTCTTCAGGTAACATGTTATAGAGCAGCAGGAGCTGAGCAGATGATATGTACAATACAGTACATTGTGCAGGCATCATGTTATAGAGCAGGAGGAGCTGAGCAGATGATATATACAATACAGTTCAATCTGCAGGTATCCTGTTATAGAGCAGGAGGAGCTGAGCAGATGATATATACAATACAGTACAATCTGCAGGTATCATGTTATAGAGCAGGAGGAGCTGAGCAGCAGATATATACAATACAGTACAATCTGCAGGTATCATGTAATAGAGCAGGAGGAGCTGAGCAAATGATATATACAATACAGTACAATCTGCAGGTATCCTGTTATAGAGCAGGAGGAGCTGAACAGATGATATATATAATACAGTATAATCTGAAGGTATCCTGTTATAGAGCAGGAGGAGCTGAACAGCTGATATATACAATACAGTATAATCTGAAGGTATCCTGTTATAGAGCAGGAGGAGCTGAGCAGATGATATATACAATACAGTACAATCTGCAGGTATCATGTTATAGAGCAGGAGGAGCTGAGCAGATGATATATACAATACAGTAAAATCTGCAGGTATCATGTTATAGAGCAGGAGGAGCTGAGCAGATGATATATACAATACAGTACAATCTGCAGGTAACATATTATAGAGCAGCAGGAGCTGAGCAGATGATATATACAATACAGTACAATCTGCAGGTAACATATTATAGAGCAGGAGGAGCTGAGCAGATGATATATACAATACAGTACAATCTGCAGGTATCATGTTATAGAGCAGGAGGAGCTGAGCAGATGATATATACAATACAGTACAATCTGCAGGTAACATATTATAGAGCAGCAGGAGCTGAGCAGATGATATATACAATACAGTACAATCTGCAGGTAACATATTATAGAGCAGCAGGAGCTGAGCAGATGATATATACAATACAGTACAATCTGCAGGTATCATGTTATAGAGCAGGAGGAGCTGTGCAGATGATATATAGTTTTGTGGGAAAAGTTCCAGGATAACTTGTCATTTTTTCATAGAAATTTCTGCTAGTTTTGGGCTTAGGAGTCCAGAGGGCGGTGCTAATTAGTGACTGACAGCTATTTATATGCACACTCATTCAAGGAAGGCTGTCAATTGCTAAATAGGACACATTGGACTTCTAAACCCAGAATGAGTAAGGGTTTACATGAAAAAATACAAGTTCCATTTAATCTTTTCCCACAAACAACACGTCACTGTTTTTCTTTACTGATATGACATTTTTACCAGATTTTGGGAACAACCCAAGTATTCCATACATACAAAAGAATCCAAAACAAATAAGATATTAAGCTATGTGAAATAATGTGAAATGACACATTAAGGCATGGAAAGCCAAGACAACAGCTAAAATCTATCTGTTATTAAAAAGCAACCCAGCCTCATCAGTGCAAAATAATATCAGCTGGTTCAGTCCCAACTGATGGCTACAAAAAGGTCTCATTGTCAAGGTGTCACACAAGACACATCTCATGATGGGTAAAAGCAAGAGCTGTCTCCAGATCCTCACTACCTAATTGTTGCAAACAGCTGTTGTCTTGGTTTTCCATGCCTTTTTTTAAGGCCCCAACAGTTCTCACTGGAACATTCAGAAGCTGAGTAATACGCCTGTAATCAATGCCACGGTTGGTTACAAGGGCATTTCTAAGCTTCTGAATGTTCCAGTGAGAACTGTTGGGGCCATAATACGGAAGTGGAAAGACAATCATTTCACCATAAATTTACCTTGAACAGGTGATCCTCACAAGATGTCTGACAGAGGAGCGAGAAGAATCATTAGAAGAGTTGTCCAAGAGTCAAGGACACTGGTGGAGAACTTCAAAAATACCTGGAATTAGCAGGTACTGATGTCTCAAAGAAACAGGAAGTGATGCTCTGTCACCATGGCCTCTATGCACGCTCACCACCATGGCCTGTATGCACGCTCACCACATATCACCATGGCCTGTATGCACGCTCACCACACACCACCATGGCCTGTATGCACGCTCACCACCATGGCCTGTATGCACGCTCACCACACACCACCATGGCCTGTATGCACGCTCACCACACACCACCATGGCCTGTATGCACGCTCACCACACACCACCATGGCCTGTATGCACGCTCACCACACACCACCATGGCCTGTATGCACGCTCACCACACACCACCATGGCCTGTATGCACGCTCACCACACACCACCATGTCCTGTATGCTCGCACACCACACACCACCATGGCCTGTATGCACGCTCACCACACACCACCCTGGCCTGTATGCACGCTCACCACACACCACCCTGGCCTGTATGCACGCTCACCACACACCACCATGGCCTGTATGCACGCTCACCACACACCACCCTGGCCTGTATGCACGCTCACCACACACCACCATGGCCTGTATGCACGCTCACCACACACCACCATGGCCTGTATGCACGCTCACCACACACCACCATGGCCTGTATGCACGCTCACCACACACCACCATGGCCTGTATGCACGCACACCACACACCACCATTGCTTGTATGCACGCTCACACACACCACCATGGCCTGTATGCACGCTCACCACACATCACCATAGCTTGTATGCACGCTCACCACACATCACCATAGCTTGTATGCACGCTCACACACACCACCATGGCCTGTATGCACACTCACCACACACCACCATAGCTTGTATGCACGCTCTCCACACACCACCATGGCCTGTATGCACGCTCACCACACACCACCATGGCCTGTATGCACACTCACCACACACCACCATAGCTTGTATGCACGCTCACACACACCACCATGGCCTGTATGCACGCTCAACACACAAGACTCCATTGCTAAATAAAAAGCATGGTGAAGGCGGTGAAATACTGGGAGAATATAGTGCGGTCAGATGAGAGCAGAATGGACCGGTTTGGTGCCATAATACATACCATGTTTTGATGAGAAATGGCGCCTCACATCACCCTAAAAACACAAAAATTCAAATGACAAACTCTACCTCACCTTCCGGTACTCCCCCGATGCGCAGATATCACTCTCCCGTTCTTCGCCCATGGTCTTCTTCTGCATTCTGGGGCCTGACAGGTCGCACTGCTCTGAGCCGTCATCGGCCGGTGTGTCCCGCCCAGGCTCGCGATTCATTGATCAGCAGTGTGAGGTAACAGACCCGGGCACAGCTTCACAATGGTGCCCGGGCTCATAATATCACATTGCCGCTCAGCCAATCACCAGCTGATACTCTGTTTACTTTGGAAAACCTGATCAAATCTGTCCTGAGAGGCAAGACGGACTAGCAGGTCACTGAGGGATCGGTTATATGATGCCTATAGAAGTCTTTAGAAGGGGAAGGAGGTGAAGGAGAGTAGAGGGTAGTGGCTGGAGAAATCCAGAGGCAAACAGTGAGATTTCACCCCAGGCCTTGACCCATAGCTTACACTGTTCAGTACTGCTCTATAATGTCCTCTATGCTGCTGTGGTGCACAGGAGGAGGATTTCAGTGGCAGTCAAACAAATAAATAGTGTTGACATGAAGCAGGGTGTTCCCACTTTCCTGTTGATCTCCTGTAAGCCCAAGAAACCCCTTTCTCAAGTAGTTTATACCCATGATATGTGCAGGAAGAAGAAATCTTGACATTTGTGCAACAGGGTGAAATTTTACTTAAAGTTCTGTGCAAATCTAAGCAAACAGTCTCTTTGGCACAGAATTGTGAAGTTACAGTTTTTGAACAGATCAGTGGAGTGTTGGTCACTGTGCCTTTAAAACTGCTTTAAAGGGGTACTCCGCTGCTCAGCGTTTGGAACAAACTGTTCCGAACGCCGGGGCCGGGAGCTCGTGATGTCATAGCCCCGCCTCCTCACGACATCACACCCCGCCTCCTCAATGCAAGTCTATGGGAGGGGGCACGCCCCCTCCCATAGACTTGCATTGAGGGGACGGGACTTGACGTCATGAGGAGGAGGGGCTATGACGTCACGAGCTCCCGGCGCCGGCTCCAGTGTTCGGTACAGTTTGTTCCAAATGCTGAGCAGCAGAGTACCCCTTTAATAGCAGATATACTGACAAAGTGATTTGTTAGTGGTGCAGCTCGTGTATATATATATATATATATATATATATATATATATATATATATAGTGGCAGATAAAGATACAGGAACAGCTTAAACAGATTTTCAGATTCTGGACTTGGATTTGTGGCACAATACCATATATGCAGAACATACGCTGAAGAAACCTATTGTGACCTGTTTGGCCACGCAACACTAACTCTGACTCAGATTAGTAATATGTAGAAGGGTCCTTGCATAGCCATTTTCCACTTCTGGCTAGTAGATAATTATTCTTAAAGCTGAAAACAGGATACTTAAAGGGGTACTCCACTGCAAAACATTTTTTTTTTAAATCAACTGGTGCCAGAAAGTTAAACAGATGTGTAAATTACTTCTATTTAGAAATCTTAATCCTTCCAGGACTTATCAGCTGTTATATGCTCCACAGGAAGTTCTTCTCTTTTTGAATTTCCTTCCTGTCTGACCACAGTGCTCTCTGCTGACACCTCTGTCAATTTTAGGAACTGCCCAGAGTAGAAGCAAATACCCATAGCAAACCTATCCTGCTCTGGACTGTTGCTGATATGGACAGAGGTGTCAGCAGAGAGCACTGTGGTCAGACAAAGGAAATTCAAAAAGAAAAGAGCATACAGCAGCTGATAAGTACTGGAAGAATTAAGATTTTTAAATAGAAGTCATTTATAAATCTGATTAACTTTCTGGCACCAGTTGATTTAAATTTAGTTTTTTCCAATGGAGTACCCTTTATAGGGGTACTCCGCCCCTAGAAATCTTATCCCCTAAGACAAGATGTCTGATCATGTGGGGCCCAACCACTGTCTATCAGAGGTGGCATGACAGCGGTGGTCGCTCCTAATCCGCATGGTTCGCTCCGTGCATGCGGATTGCCGGGCCAGAGATCGCGGGGGATAAGATGTCTAGGGGTGGAGTACCCCTTTTATAATTTTAATAATATAATCCATTCACTGCCTTATGCTGAGGTTACTGTACACTATGGATAGTTAGCACCCATAAGGCCGTCATTATGACTGCACAGAAAAAAAAGTTACAAAGAAAAGGAGATGCCGCCCTCCACCTATCCTGCCCGCGCCGCTAATCTCCCCTCCCCGCTCGCTCCTGGTAGCTGTAGTGATAATTCAGCGCATGGCCCCCTCTTCCTCCTTTCTTATAAGTAGTTTTGGCCTTGAACAGCTCTGTGTAAGATCGATACAGCGCTGGGGTCCCCTATATCTCTTCCTTTAAGTGCCTCTCTGTTCTCTCTGATGAACGGCCACATGGATCAGCGTTTATCTCCTGTTCCAAAACAGTCTTTTAACCGCTACTTATTGTCCCCTGATAATCTAGTATTTTATTGTTAACAGCGCCAGTAAATCTCCAGATCTGTGGGGAAAGAACTGGGCATTAAAGCCGGATACAACAGGAAGACCTGAAGGATAGGCCGATCATTAAATATTATCTTTAATTTAGCCGAGAACAAAAAGGTCCAAAATATTCTCCACAGGAGGAACCATCTATAACAATAAGACTTGTGTCACATATGCAGATTGGCCTCCTTAGTTTAAGGTTTGCGAATAATAAGTCACTTAAAGGGGAACTCCCCCCCCCTAGACATCTTATCCCCCGCGACCCCCCCCCCCCCCTCGATCATCTCCCTGCGGCACCCGGCGTTTGTTTAGAGCCGTGATGTCACGGCCGTGCCAGTCGAAATTTTTTTTTCCCACTGGAGTACCCCTTTAATGTGTCAGAGGTAGTGGTCAGTCCTGGGTAAGACTTCCTGTGAACTACATGATGGCTACATCCCCTATCAAATTGCTACCGGCAGCTCCCAGACCCATTCCCTCCCAGCTCTATCTGTATACTGCTGCTGCTATCTCTATGTGATCAGTATATATAGTAGTTATACACCTCCCCTCTAGCTCTATCTGTATACTGCTGCTGTTATCTCTATGTGATCAGTAAATATGGTAGTTATAAACCTCCCCTCCAGCTCTATCTGTATACTGCTGCTGTTATCTCTATGTGATCAGTACATATAGTAGTTATACACCTCCCCTCTAGCTCTATCTGTATACTGGTGCTATCACTAGGGGATCAGGATATATATAGTAGTTAACTCCCAGCTCTATCTGTATACTGCTGCTGCTATCTCTATGGAATCATGATATACTGTATTGTAGTTATACACCTCTCCTCCAGCACTATCTATACACTGCTTTTGTTAGCTCTATGGAATCAGGATCTATAGTAGTTATACACCTCTCCTCCAGCTCTATCTGTATACTGCTGCTGCTATCTCTATGAGATCAGGATTATATATTAACCTGTTGGGGACGAAGGGCTTATCTGGTACTTAAGGACCAAGGGCGCCTCTGTATGCTCGTGGGAATTCCTGTCACTGCCGCACACGGGGGGTGATCGGAGCCATCCCAGCACATCGCCTAGGGGGGTCCTGAGACCCTCCCATGTCGGCGATCGCTGTGATTTATCGGTCAATTCTGAGGCCACGCTCGCTCCCATAGACTTGCATTGAGGGGGCGTAGTGTGACATCATGAAGGGCCCAGCCATGACGTCACTACCCCTGCTGCCCGCACCCAGTATTTGGAACAAAATGTTCCAAACACTGGGGCAGCGGAGTACCCCTTTAATGGCTTATTTAGAGGATTACATACTTAGTGAATGGAAAAAAAAACCTGCAGAATCTGTAAAGCTTAAAGGGGTACTCCGGTGGAAAACATTTTTTTTTTTTAAACTGGCGCCAGAAAGTTATACAAATTTGTAAATTATTTCTAATAAAAAATCTTTATCCTTCTAGTACATATTAGCAGCTGTATGCTAAAGAGGAAATTCTTTTTTATCTTGTCCACAGTGCTCTCTGCTGACACCTCTGTCCATGTCAGGAACTGGCCAGAGCAGCATAGGTAGCTATGGGGATTTTCTCCTGCTATGGACAGTTCCTGATACGGGCATCAGGTGTCAGCAGAGAGCACTGTGGACAAGACAAAAAGAAATTTAAAAAGCAAAGAATTTCCTCTGTAGCATACAGAAGCAATGAAGTACTGGAAGGATAAAGATTTTTTTTAAATAAATCATTTACAAATCTGCTTAACTTTCTGGCACCAGTTCATTAAAAAAAAAAAAAAAAAAGGTTTCCACCAGAGTACCCCTTTAAGAATGTTATTAGGGTAGGGAGATGTATCGGGGCGGTACAGAATACTGGTGGTAGAGAGGGTGAAAGTTACACGTATTTATTGCTGTAGTTTTTATTGGTACTATTTTGAGGCACATACAACATTTGATGGGGTGACAGTCCCTTTGATCCATTAGATGCCTAGGTCCCCATTGACTATGACATCTAAGGGGTTCAATGGCCGGGATCAGAGTTACCTTCAATTTCTGCCATTACTACAAGAGCCCGGCTGGTAATAACCACCAGTGATTGCATGGGTAGAGCTTATGAGACGGTGCCAATACCATGGCATATAGGTATGTCATGGTCCACCAATGGGTTAACAACAATTCAATACAAAAAAACAATTTAAAATGGATTCTCGCTCCTTAAAAGGGGTACTCCGGTGGAAAAAACATTTTTAATCAACTGGTGCCAGAAAATGTAACAGATTTGCAAATTACTTCTATTAAAAAATCTTTACCCTTCCAGTACTTTTTAGCAGCTGTATGCTACAGAGGAAACTCTTTTCTTTTTGAATTTCTTTTCTGTCTGACCACACTGCTCTCTGCTGACACCTCTGTCCATGTCAGGAACTGTCCAGAGCAGCATAGGTTTGCTATGGAGATTTGCTCCTACTCTGGACAGTTCCTGACATGGACAGAGGAGGCAGCAGAGAGCACTGTGGTCAGACAGAAAGGAAATACAAAAAAATAAGTACTTCCACTTGTTGGCTGTTCGGGCATGCTGGGAGTTGTAGTTGTGCAACAGCTGAAGGCACTCTGGTGGGAAACTCTGGTAAAGGGAAAAAAGTGCTGTTAGGACGACCGCTTTATACTCATCTCTGTGCACAGTCCAACTAACAAAGAGATAATTATGGCATCAGCAAAGAGACAATATTACCATGAGGAGGAGTTCATACGGCTGCACATCCTGCTGTCATCGGGGAACAATGTCACCACAAATACATAGAAACATGGCAAAAACTAAGGATAGATATGAGATAGAGAGATAGATATGAGATAGATATGAGATAGATAGATAGATATGAGATAGATAGATAGATATGAGATAGATAGATAGATATGAGATAGATAGATAGATATGAGATAGATAGATATGAGATAGATAGATAGATATGAGATAGATAGATAGATATGAGATAGATAGATAGATAGATATGAGATAGATATGAGATAGATAGATATCAGAGAGATAGATAGATATGAGATAGATAGATATGAGATAGATAGATATGAGATAGATAGATAGATAGATAGATATGGGATAGATAGATAGATATGAGATAGATAGATAGATATGAGATAGATAGATAGATAGATAGATAGATAGATAGATATGAGATAGATATGAGATAGATAGATATCAGAGAGATAGATATGAGATATATATAGATAGATATGAGATAGATAGATCACAGAGAGATAGATATGAGATAGATAGATATGAGATAGATAGATATGAGATAGATAGATATGAGATAGATAGATATGAGATAGATAGATATGAGATAGATAGATATGAGATAGATAGATATGAGATAGATAGATATGAGATAGATAGATAGATATGAGATAGATAGATATGAGAAAGATAGATAGATATGAGATAGATAGATATGAGATAGATAGATATGAGATAGATAGATATGAGATAGATAGATAGATAGATATGAGATAGATATGAGATAGATAGATAGATATCAGAGAGATAGATATGAGATAGATAGATAGATATGAGATAGATAGATAGATAGATATGAGATAGATAGATATGAGATAGATAGATAGATATGAGATAGATAGATAGATATGAGATAGATAGATAGATATGAGATAGATAGATATGAGATAGATAGATAGATATGAGATAGATAGATATGAGATAGATAGATAGATAGATATGGGATAGATAGATAGATATGGGATAGATAGATAGATAGATAGATATTACTGTTCTCTATGTTCTCTTACAGTATTTTGCAAGGAGTTTAAAAAAAAACTTGACAAAACCAAATACAATAAATAACACCATTTTTCTATATGTTCTGATAATCGTGTTGTTAGATACATTGTATTATCCTAAAATCACATGACATTTTCTATTCTAGAAGCGCAGAAGACTTGACATGATACACAACCGATTTGGCAACTTTTTTGATTCCAAAAGATAAACCAGACGTGGTGTTGTGGTGCCCCCTAATGGTCACAAGACGTCATTACTTTACATATTTTCTAAACTGACACCGATTTTAATTTGGCATTTCGGTAAAAATCAATTGAACCCTTTTTTGAGAAGCGGAGAATATTGTGATTTTTACAGAGGAGATCTGGGGATGCAGAGGGCGGCAGTGTGCGTGAAACGTTACGGTGTCAATGTCACAGGCGGAACGCGGCACTGCTGTACTGCTGCCAGGAGCGTCAGTAATCACATCACACGGTGAGGTACCTTCTGGTTTATTGTGATGATGTACAGATATTTACAGGCAAAAAGGCTGTGGCGGATCAAGGACACATACAGAGGCTCGTACGTCGTTTTGGATTCTATATGTTGTACACGTCCATGTGACCTGTGGGGGTGAAGGTCGGTGACCAAGTAGCACTAATACGCACATTAATGTCTTATATGGTCATCAACTCCTCAATGACCGAATGCAAACTATATGGTTTTCTTATGTTATTGCAGTGTTTCCCAAGCAGGGTGCCTCCAGCTGTTGCAAAACTACAACTCCCAGCATGCCCGGACAGCCTTCAGCTGTCCGGGCATGCTGGGAGTTGTAGTTTTTAAACAGTTGGAGGCACCCTGCTTGGGAAACACTGCTCTAGGGATTGTTTGTGGATTTTCCAAAGGATAGGGGATAAGTTCTAGTTTGTGGGGATCCAACCGGTGGGACCCCCCACAATGAAAACTACAACTCCCAGCATGTTGGATTATATAGTAGTATATAGTATAGGTCAGTATTTCCCAACAAGGGGTGCCTCCAGCTGTTGCATATAGTAGTATATAGTATGGGTCAGTGTTTCCCAAGCAGGGTGCCTCCAGCTGTTGCAAAACTACAACTCCCGGCATGCTCGGACAGCCTTCGGCTGTCCGGGCATGCTGGGAGTTGTAGTTTTTAAATAGCTGGAGGTACCCTGCTTGGTAAATACTGCTCTAGGGATTGTTTGTGGATTTTCCAAAGGATAGGGGATAAGTTCTAGTTTGTGGGGATCCAACCGGTGGGACCCCCCACAATGAAAACTACAACTCCCAGCATGTTGGATTATATAGTGGGAAATACTGACCTATACTATATACTACTATATGCAACAGCTGGAGGCACCCCTTGTTGGGAAATACTGACCTATACTATATATTACTATATAGTCCAAAATGCTGGGAGTTGTAGTTTTTCAACAGCTGGAGGCACCCCTTGTTGGGAAACACTGACCTATACTATATAATCCAACATGCTGGGAGTTGCAGTTTTGCAACAGCTGGAGGCACCCCTTGTTGGGAAACACTGACCTATACTATATACTAACAAGGGGTGCCTCCAGCTGTTGCATATAGTAGTATATAGTATAGGTCAGTATTTCCCAACCAGGGGTGCCTCCAGCTGTTGCATATAGTAGTATATAGTATAGGTCAGTATTTCCCAACCAGGGGTGCCTCCAGCTGTTGCAAAACTATAACTCCCAACATGCCCGGACAGTCTTCTGCAGCACATGCTGCAGAAATAAATCCGGGGGTTGATAACCCCCTTCCTGGCGTAGTGTCGGGGCCCCGTGCAGGAGCTCGTGGGGGGTTCCCAGTGGTTGGACCCGCGTGAACTAGAACTTATCCTGAATCCTTTGGAAAATCCACAAACAATCCCTAGAGCAGTGTTTCCCAACCAGGGTGCCTCCAGCTGTTGCAAAAACACTAGATGCAGTATGAACCTAGCCTGGAGGTTTGGTCACAGCTGTGGCTGTGGCTGGGATGGCGGCACGATTAGGGAAGCGCATTGTGGTGACCTGGGTCGCAGTAAAAGTTAGGCCAGTGTTTCCCAATCAGGGTGCCTACAGCTGTTGCTAAACTACTGTTCTGCAACAGCTAGAAGTACCCCGGTGGAGAACACAGATCTAGATTCTAACCTGTTTTAGCCTTTCTTCTGCTGTTCACACTTTAAGAGTTTTAGATCACTTAAAATAATTGAGGTACCGCATACGCACCACCGCAATGGAATCACAACTGGAATTGGTGCCTACCCAAACCCCCTTTTCTTTGAAGTTGGTATGTTCTGATATACAAGTCATCTAGATTGGTTCTCGTAAAATATTTAAAAGGACCCCCTTATACACAATGGGGGTCCGGGCGTGCTTGAAGTTGTAGTTTTGAAACAGCTGGAGGTCCACAATTTGGAGACCATTGCTATAGGGTAGAGTTTCACAATCAGAGTGCCTCCGGCTGTTGCAAAACTACAACTCCCAGCATGCCCGGACAGCGTAGTTTTGCAACAGCTGGAGGCACCCTGGTTAAAAACCACTGGGACAGACTATGAACTGTGATTGTGCCCCTATTGCTATAGGTTAGAGTTTCCCAACCAGAGTGCCTCCGGCTGTGGCAAAACTACAACTCCCAGCATGCCCAGACAGCCAAATGCTGGGAGTTGTAGTTTTGCAACAGCTGGAGGCACCCTAGTTGGAAAACACTGGGACAGACTATGAACTGTTGTCGTTTTGAAACAGCTGGAGGTCCACAATTTGGAGACCATTGCTATAGGGTAGAGTTTCCCAAACAGAGCGCCTCCGGCTTTTGCAAAACTACAACTCCCAGAATGCCCGGACAGCAAAATTCTGGGAGTTGTAGTTTTGAAACAGCTGGAGGCACCCTGGTAAGAAAACACTGGGACAGACTATGAACTGTTGTAGTTTTGAAACAGCTGGAGGTCCACAATTTGGAGACCATTGCTATAGGGTAGAGTTTCCCAAACAGAGCGCCTCCGGCTTTTGCAAAACTACAACTCCCAGCATGCTCGGACAGCAAAATGCTGGGAGTTGTAGTTTTGCAACAGCTGGAGACACCCTGGTTGGAAAACACTGGGACAGACTATGAACTGTTGTAGTTTTGAAACAGCTGGAGGTCCATAATTTGGAGACCACTGCTATAGGGTAGTTTCCCAAACAGAGAGCATCCGGCTGTTGCAAAACTACAACTCCCAGCATGCCCGGACAGCCGAAGGCTGTCCGGGCATGCTGGGAGTTGTTGTTTTGCAACAGCTGGAGGCACCCTGGTAAGAAAACACTGGGACAGACTATGAACTGTGATTGTGCTCCTATTGCTATAGGGTAGAGTTCCCCAACCAGAGTGCCTCTAACTGATGCAAAACTACAACTCCCTGGGAGTTGTAGTTTTGCAACAGCTGTAGGCACCCTGGTTGGAAAACCCTGTGACAGACTATGAACTGTGATTGTGCCCCCCCCCCCCCCACTTACACATTGTTATATCTAGATCTTTGCCCCAATAGTGGCCTTATGTGGTCATCAAGGAGTTAAAGACACCTATGAATCTGCCAGATTTGAGATTTTACATACCCCATGAGAAGTGGATGTGCTTGATAAACATTAAAGCCTATGTAACAATGATGGCGGCTGCAAAAACCGGCACCGACGCTGCTCTCGCCCTGTGAAGTTCCATCATCTCGCCCTTCATCTCCTTTCCGTCATTTACAACTTGAAAAAATAAAACAGCTTTCTGTTATACATACGTACATATATATATATATATATACCTAGAAATATATATATCCTATATGCCTAAAAGGAAGACATTGTGTGGAATGGCGCAGCCAAACGCCATCTTGGCCTCGCAATACGTGACCATGGATATATGCTCGGCGCTGAGAAGACGGGTGAGAGGTTCGGGGCTCCATCCTCGGAAAGAAGGCAGGCGGATCTCCATGGGAGTTGAGGTCAGACATAGAAATGTTGGCGAGAGCGGAGTTAATTTTTCTCTCTTGTGGTTGCACAGTGATGGCGGCCGGGGGCTCACAAATTGTCCAGTTTGGCCCTTTTATTGGTTCGTGATAGATGCTGTGTGGATAAAAGGAACAGAATAAGGTTGATCATCTGCAGAACAATAGAGCTGTACGCTGCACCTTTAAAAATGGCCACTTTCATTAACCCCTTAACGACATAGCGTTTTTCCACTTTCGTTTTTTTCCTCCTTAAAAGGGGTATTCCAGGCCAAAACTTTTTTTTTATATATCAACTGGCTCCGGAAAGTTAAACAGATTTGTAAATTACTTTGATTAAAAAATCTTAATCCTTCCAATAGTTATTAGCTTCTGAAGTTGAGTTGTTGTTTTCTGTCTAACTGCTCTCCGATGACTCACGTCCCGAGAGCTGTGCAGTTCCCTATGGGGATATTCTCCCATCATGCACAGCTCCCGGGACGTGACATCATCATTGAGCAGTTAGACAGAAAACTTCAGAAGCTAATAACTATTGGAAGGATTAAGATTTTTTAATAGAAGCAATTCACAAATCTGTTTAACTTTCCGGAACCAGTTGATATATATATAAAAAAAGGTTTTGCCTGGAATACCCCTTTAACCTTTTAAAAATCATAACTCTTTAAATTTTGCACCTAAAAATCCATATGATGGCTTATTTTTTTGCACCACCAGTTCTACTTTGTAACAACATCAGTCATTTTACCCAATGATCTACGGCGAAACAGGAACAAATAAAATAAATAAATAAAAAGAGCTCGCTTCATAACCCTCCAGTGCCGCACTGCCGCTTAGAAACGGCGTTTTGCGGCAAGGGGTTAAAACTAATTTTTGTTATTGCACTCCTTATGGTAAATAAAAAAAATCTTTCTAATGCACTTTGTTTAAAAAAAATTTGTGTTTTATTTGTGTTAAAAAAAAGCTGCCACTAGGTGTCTCCCTACTTGTCCAGAGCACATACTTTGGACTCCTGCTGGCCTGGCAGAAGTCCAAAATCAGGAAATGCTGAGAGGGGGGGTGCAGCCTTAGCCAATCATAGCTCATCTAACACTGAACTGCTCTGGGCTGTGTGTAGCAGAGTGAGGGAGGAAGTTCTCCCCTGTGTGGCTTCAGATGATGTCACGCCTGCTGGGGAACGCCCCTTCCCAGTCTGTGAATCTGACTGAGACTGAGCAGAAAATACAGAGCAATATCAAGGTAGAAAACTAAAATAATAATAAAAATAAAGGCTGGGGGTGGTTTATCATGACGGGGGCAGTGTAACATTTAACAAGAGAAATACTCTTTAAGGGTAGGGTCACACGTAACAGATCCACATCATATTTTGTGCTGAGGATCCGCCGATGACCGACCTTAGAGTGAGCCCCATGGCTGTGCCCGCTCATAGCAGCACTTCGCTTCTACGAACGCACACACAGGGATCTGCACGACTGTAGTAAACTGCGCGTGCATGCTCTCTTCCTAGCTCAGGGAGCAGAGGGACGGCCACGATGTATGTCAGTAAAAACTGCACATGCGCAGTTTACTAGTGTCGCGCAAATCCCTGTCCGGGCACGCTAGGAGTTGTAGTTTTGCAACACCCCAAGACACCCTGGTTGAGAAAGACTGATCTATGGTTTTGAAGGATGTAAAAATGCATTCCTTTAGAAGAAAGAACAAAATTGTCCCTCTAGCGCCACCTATAGGGAGATGTTAAAAAAAAAAAAGAGAGCTTCACTGTGCAGGGACAAACAAAACTTGGGGGGGGGGGGTCGTTTCCCCTTTCTCCGGGAAATATGCTCACCTGAGGATAGTCAAAACTAAATAATTAATTAATAAATAAAAAATAATTATGAATAATAATAAAATAGTAATAATAACAGTAATAAATAAAAATCTAAAATAATAATAGTAGTAATAATAATAGTCATAATAGTAATAATAATAAATAATAATAATAATAATAAATAACAGTAACAATAAGAATAACAATAATTATAATAAAAAAATATATAGTAGTAATAATAATAAATAATAGTAACAATAATTATAATAAATAGTAACAATAATAATTATAATAAAACAATAATAATAAATAAAAAATGAATACTAGTATAGGCTCTTTTACACAGGCCGATTAGGTGAAGGAGTGTTCCTCGCTTGTTACTGATAACCAACCTCTGTAAAAGAACCAGCGATTAGCCAATAAGCAAGCAAACACTGACTCGTTGGCTGACGGTACTTTTTGGGGGCCCTTTTTATCACCCGCACGTTGCCCTTTGTAGACAGTGGTTATGTGGCCGATGATAAATTGATAGGGATGCACTTTCGATGCAGGGATTGTTCCTGTGACTGCCGCGCAGCTGATCGAGCCTTGTGAAGGTTCTGTTAATGGACGACGATCAAAGAGATTGGCCCATCTAAAAGGGCCCTGAGGTGGTAGGCTGCAGTCTGCCATAGCTGTTCAGGATGCCAGGCAATACGGCTACTTCATACCCTGGAGGTTTATCAGATTCAGGCACTCTGACTGGTGCTGGTACCTTTTAAAGGGGTTCTCCGCCCCTAGCGATGTCAGATCGCCGGGGTCCCGCTGCTGGGGACCCCGGGGATCACTGCTGCAGCACCGCGCTATCATTACTGCGCAGAGCCAGTTCGCTCTGAATGTAATGACGGGCGATACAGGGGCCGGAGCATCGTTACGTCACGGCTCCGCCCCTTGTGATGTCACAGCCCGCCCTCCTCAATACAAGTCTATGGAAGGGGCGTGGCAGTCGTCGCGCCCCCTGCCATAGACTTGCATTAAGGGGACGGGCCGTGATGTCACGAGAGGCGGAGACATGATGTCACGCTGCTCCGTCCCCTGTATCGCCCGTCATTACGCACAGAGCGAACTTGCTCTGCGCAGTAATGACAGCGGGGTGCCGCAGCGGCGATCCCTGGGGTCCTCAGCAGCGGGACCGCGGCGATCTGACATCTTATCCCCTGTCCTTTGGATAGGGGATAAGATGTCTAGGGGCAGAGTACCCCTTTAATTATCGGTAATAATACGGTACCAGCACCAGTCAGAAGGGCCACATCCTACAAACCCCCAGCAGCAGAACTATCCATATTGCTAGGGGTTCTGAAATACCTAGAGGTGACACAGCTAGCGCCACCTATAGGTATTAACTCTGATCCCAGAGGGTTCACTCCTATACGACTGCAGAACTAATACCAACTCAAATACATATGTTGCAACCTCATGTCCCCTCTGGCACACCATACGGGGAAAAAGGGCACAGTACTGGATGATTGGGCAGCTGTGAACTTGCTGGATCATTAAAGGGGTACTCCGGAGGAAGACTTTTTATTTATTTATTTTAATTTTTTTTAATCAACTGGTGCCAGAAAGTTAAACAGATTTGTAAATGTGAATAACCTCCGATAAGAGGAAAGATGCACTCACCACGTCCAGTAGCAAAAAAACTTCTTTAATGTTTCGATGTAGTAACAAGCATGACCCTAGCAGCCAGTGCGGGGGGGGGGTAGGTGCAGGACGGTGCGGACGACTCCGGTGTGACAGCTGTTTCACCCACGTGACGGAGCCTGCATGCACCGTCCTGCACCTACTCCCCGCACTGGCTGCTAGGGTCTTGCTTGTTACTACACCGCAACATTAAAGAAGTTTTTTTGCTACTGGACGTGGTGAGTGCATCTTTCCTCTTTTCGGATGTTATTCACATTGCGCTGTGTGCACCACCTAGAAGTAGCCCAGCTTTCACCGTGTTTGCGGTCTGTTCACACCACGGTACCGGCAGCAATTAGTTATATTATACCGACGGTGCTCAGCATTGCTGTACCTGCTCTACATCTATTCAAGATTTGTAAATTACTTCTATTTAAAAATCTTTACCCTTCCAGTACTTTTTAGCAGCTGTATGCTACAGAGGAAATTCTGTTCTTTTTTAATTTCTTTTTTGTCTTGTCCACAGTGCTCTCTGCTGACACCTCTGTCCGTGTCAGGAACTGTCCAGAGCAGAATAGATTTGCAATGGGGATTTTTTTCCTGCTCTGGACAGTTCCTGACACGGGCATCAGGTGTCAGTAGAAAAGAATTTCCTCTGTAGCATACAGCTGCTAATAAGTACTGGAAGGATAAAGATTTTTTTAATAGAAGTCATTTACAAACCAGTTGATTTAAAAAAATAAAATTAAAAAAATGTAAAGGGGCACTCCACTAGCCAGCATTCGGAAGTAAATGTTTTGAGCGCTTTTTTTCGCATAGCGGGGGGTCGGCCACGCCCCCTCAATGCAAGTCAATGGGAGGGGGCGTGACAGCCGTCACGCCCCCTCCCATTGACTTGCATTGAGGGGCATTGCATGACAACAATGACTTGCTTCTATCACCACGCTCTACATATACTTAGTATTCAGACCAACACAGGGTTTGCTGGGACCAGTAGTCTTTTTCCCCCCCATGTATGAGACAACAGTTCTTTATACTTATAAAAATAAATGATGAATGTGCCGTATGCCATACCGTTCCCTGTTGATAGAAGTGCGGGGCCAACTCCAGCAGCCATGCCGATTCCACTGCAGTCACATCCCGCATGTAGTATTTGTTGGTCTGGATCACCTCGCTGAACAGCACCCTAAGGGGGATCAAAAAACAGGACGTGTAACCTTTCTACTATGAAGATATCACCGTATACAGATATAAAAGAATCATTACACAAATACTCCACTGCCTAAACTGGACGCTATCCGAATACCTTGGTAATTCTCCTCCCATCCTATGAAACAGTGTTTCTCAACCAGGGTACCTCCAGCTGTTGCAATACTACAGCTCCCAGCATGCCAAAACAGCCTTCTATGGGATCAGGATATATAGTAGTATAATAGTGTTCACACGTTCACAGCAGCCTAATTAGATGACCAGGTGCAGTGATCAAACTCCACACCCTCAGCCAGAGGATTCATGGGAATTGTAGGCTGCATTAGGAAGTAATTCCAGTGAAGGAATGGCAAATCGGTATGACTGCAAATGCAAGGCATGCACAAGAACCTCTACATTATTCTCTAGAGATGAGCGAACTTACAGTAAATTCGATTCGTCACGAACGTCTCGGCTCGGCAATTGATGACTTTTCCTGCGTAAATTAGTTCAGCTTTCAGGTGCTCAGCTTTCAGGTGCTCCGGTGGCAAAACCAGGTGCACGTTGCATAAAGATAAGTAATGTCCAATAAGGACAGATAACTGCCTCAGGCTGCATTCACACCACGTATTTACAATACAGTCCCCGTATCAGGTTTTTGATGAAAAACTGATTCCTCAAAACCGGAGTAAACTGTATCAAAAACGTGTGTACAAATTGTATCCAGTATATGTTACAAATGAAAAATGATGTCCGGTTGCATCAGTTTTTTAAGAAAAAAAATGTATACGTTTTTACATTTTCACTCCATTATGAATAAAGTTTCACTTTTTTGATTGAAATTCCAAGAAAAAGACTGTGCAAAGTAAAAAAAAAATGTATGGTGAAAACAAGATGGAACCGTACGCACATACAGTTCAGTAAAAAAAAAAAAAAAAGGAAAAAATCATGTAACAAAAATAAAAAAAATTTTAAAAAATGTATACGGTTTAATAAGTTTTTTCACCCGGACCAAAAACCGTGATAGGCTACAGTTTTGGGTACGGGGGAAAAAAACAAACAAAACCGTACAGGATGCAAAATGGACGCAACCTGATGCATCTTTTGGCATACGGTTTACAATGGAGAGTCAATGCATACGGTTTTCAATACGGTTCTGTACAGTTTTCACATTGAAACGTATACGGGAATTGTATTGCAAAAGCGTGGCGTGGATGCACCCAGAAGGTGCCAGGGTAGCTATAATAATAACCACAATTTTAGGGGAAACCTGCTGAAGGGGTCACTGAACTAGGGAACCTCCCCTATAAAATGTAACTCTTATTGGTCACTATTAAAGCGCAGCGGTCATGATTTCTGGGGTATATAACGTAACAACACCCTGTGGATGCGTCTATCACAGCTATCAGCCATTACCTTCTTTATAGCGGGATTTATGAACATAAAATACTCTTTTTTTGTACAGTCATATACAGTGGGATAGGCGAGGCCGGGGGTCTGCTATGCCCCGAGGC